>NC_091247.1:65212500-65512500 GCF_042477335.2 Ovis canadensis
TTGAAATAGACCTAGCTGGCCCCCTTTTCTATAAAAAAAATTATCCCCTAAATGTCACTCTTGTAACAGTTGGATAATCCTATGTTTCTGGACAATAATTTCTAACCCTGGCCTATTGCTTAAGGTAGAATTTAAGATGAAGTAATGGGTTGAATAATAAGAACCACTTGCATCAGCTTTATTATTTGTCTTAGAAAGGAGATAGAAATTGCTGAATTGGAGGAAGATAGATGCAGTACTGGGAAAGACCAAGATTTTACCACACAGAACTAAATGCCTTTCTTCATTCCTTTTCCTCCCTCTCTCCTTCCCTCTCTTCCTTCCTTCCTTTTCATTAATCGCAGTAGCTTTTACCTGCTACAAGAACTCTGATGGATTTAATGTACAACATGGTTCTAGACCACAAGTACAGCTGCATAGCCAAAAAGGGGCGGGGGGGGGGGGGTAGGGTGAGGGTTAATATTTTCTAACACACAAAACAGGCAGGACTGCTCTGGACAGAGGATAATGCAAACTAGCTTTGCTGGAAATGAGCTGCAAAATACCTTCATTTTCTACTACAGTGAAACCCTGATAAAATCACAACTGTTAAGGTCATACAGTATATCAGGTGGAATCACAGTCTTTAGAACTCCATTATTAATGCAGACAACCTCACAATCAAAGAGGATGAGAGCACCGTTTCCAGATGCCAATGATTTGATCCTATCTTATTTGGCTGTTTACATTTAAATAATGTGACTGTATAAATTTAAATAATATGAACCACCAACAGATGGATCCCAGAGAAAGACGGCGCCTTCTCTGAGACCCTGAATGTACACTATACAGTGCTTTACAATTTATTTGAGCAGAGCTCATATTTAAAAAAAAAAAAATGGGGTGGGGGATGAAAAGAGAGAGAGAGAGACTCATTTCTTCTGCCATTATGGAAATAAAAGGAACTACCGCTTTGGTTGGTGACTAACGGTGCCAAGGAAACATGCAGTCCCCTAACCTCCGGTACAATGTACCCATAAGGTACCAAGCATCAAAGCATATTAAAAGATATTAACTGCATATTTGCTTATGAACAAGATAAAAAGCTGTAGGGCCTCCAGGTTCTCAAGCTGTGAGTGGAACAGCTTTGCAATTTGCCTGCAAAACTGCATTTTGATCTTAATGAATATAAAATGGCTGCCATTAAAAGTAAAACAGATTATTTCGGGTCTTTCAGGGCCCATAGCTCTTTGCCGGCCTTGGAGGGCCACTATGATCTTTCATTAAAATCTCACAGCAGGGCTCCCTCACCAGCAAATCAAGCCTTGCAGTCTAGGAGATTGGCTACATTTAAAAGTAATTTTCAGAAATCTACACAGATTTTCAATTTGGTAATGAAAGCCATGAGAGAATGCAGGCGGCATTTTGTCGAATATTGTTACTGATCCAGTGCTCACATTCGTTAGAAATTAAACTGCCCTGTAACTATCGCACTGATGGCAACTTGCCATTTCGGCTGCGTTCTAATCTCAGTTTGTTAATGAGGAGCATGTGCTAATTGTTGTCATCCTGACTGCCAAGCACTCCTTCCCTAACACACATGCTTTACCTGCTCAGAGGTAGAACCTTTCACTTTGTCACCGACCAAGCTGGAACAGTGTTGGCGCAACTATGGCTTTGTAAACAGAGACAGTCAAGCGTCATCAGAAAAAGCAAGTCAAAATCAAATCGGAAATTGGGTGCCCTTATTTTATTTGGACTCATCTGTTTGTTTTTCAGTCTAGCCTAAGTTTTCTAAAGTCCTTGAGTAGACACAACGTTCAGAGTTGCGTGTTACTCCCCAGAACAATCTGAACAAACTAATTCACTGAGGATAAGTGGTAAAGTCAATATATTATAAACCGAGGGAGGGTTACAGTCGAGAGGGATAGAAGGTGGAAAAAGTCCAAAGGATCTTGTCTGCTATCCATAGCCGGGTAGCAAATAACACCTAAGACCTGAAATGGAAGTGGTCTGCCACTGGCTTTCAAAAGAAAGTTTAACCCTTTAATTCCATCCTCCAGATCCTAAAGTTTAGGAGGTGTGTTACCCCAAAGAGGATGATCCTATAGGAAGAATCATTTGAAGCCACCATAATGGGGGGGAGACAGGTCACCAAACAGAGGGAAAAACTAATAATGTCAGTATCCAGAGGTGTGATGCCAGTAGACATCTGAATAGATAAAAACACAGAGAATAATTGTCAGTGATAACATGATTAAATAGAAAAAAAATTACATAAATGCATTCTAAGACAGAGTGGGCATTCTTGCCTCTGGGTTCCTTATTAAAAGAAATTATGTATTCATTTATTTTGTTTGTGGTTGTGCTACATCTTCATTGCTGCTCAGGCGTTTATCTGGTTGTGGCGAGCGTGGGCTACTCTCTAGTTGCAGTACACAAGTTCTCGTTACAGTGGCTTCTCTTTTTGTGGATCATGGGCTTAGGGTCCTAGGGCTTCAGTAGTGGCGGCTTCCCTGGCTCTAGAGCACAGGCTCAATAGCTGTGGCACACAGGCTTAGTTGCTCTGCGGCACGTGGGATCTCCCGGATCAGAGATCGAACCTGTGTCTCCGGCACTGGCAGGTGGATTCCTCACCACTGAGATGCCAAGGAAGCCCATTCCTTATGCTTCATAATGATATAAGAACTGGGTAATGTTACTTTTCTGAGATTCTAGAAACAAAAATGTCAGATTAGGCTTCCCTTTTGAAAATGCATTCAATAAATTGTCTTTACTTGGCAATTCTCTTACCTGGCACCTTTAGGGCTAAGCCCGTTCCTGCACTAAAATGTAGCGGACAAGAGCGGTTTTCCACTTCCTCACTGGCTGGGTATAAATTCTTCCTGCTAGTACAGAAAGTATCTCCATTTAAAATAACCCTTCTCCTTGGCAGAGCACTGGCAGCTACAGAGCATACATGTGGATGTGTTTACTTGCAAGGGCCATTTTGTGGTTCAGTGCAAGTGTGTCTTTAGCTCCTCCTATTATACCAGGGTTTTCCTGGAGCACCTGGGCTATGCTCCTTTGGTTTCCACAAAGTGTAGTTTTAATTGGGTGGCATGTCTATGATTTTAAGGGAATGACACAGGGGCACCTAATAAGGTGCCACTGCTAATGTGCATCAATTTTCTGAAGAGAAAACTCAGGCCAATTCCTTGTCTCTGTGGCCTCAGGAGACCAATGGGAAATAGATACAAACAACTTGGTAAGCAGTTTTGAATGTGTTCCGCCTGTACTTGCTATTCTAATTGCAGGAAGCATTCATGTAATATGGTTGAATTTTAAACGCCAAGTGACACTAAGGGAAATTCTGCTGTATCCTCCTGAACTCAGAAGTCTGAGACTTGTTTTATTTCACCTGTTGTCAGTTCTTTTAATATTCTCTGAGAGCTTCTAGGTACGTTTTGACAACTGTATACTGTAAGGTTTCTTTTACCAACATTTTGGCTTGTGCTAAATTGTGGGCAGAGTGATGGGACATTACTAATTCTGACTCTCAAATATATAACAGATAATAATATCCCTCAAATTATCACAGTGGGTGGAAAACTGCATTTTAGGTCATAGAAATTAATAAAATTAGTCTTCAGGTAATCAAGTTAAGTTTTGCTAGTTATAATAAAGTGTAAATATTTGTTTCCTTCCAGAAACATAATTCTATAGGAACAAGCTTGTCCTTGTTTTGACTTGATTAATTCTGCTGGGCAATACATTTACATGATATAATATGATACTATGTTACATATGTATATATATTTATATATATATATATATGTTAGATGGAGGATCTTACTTTACAGATCAAATGAAAATATAAAATATGTATGGCCTTTAAAGGGGCAAAATACAAATTTTCAAATAATACATTTATGGAATTATGAACTTGTTTGTCTTATCTCTACTTTGGAAAGTGCAGATGTGGCATTTTTAGATTTCTATCACAATTTTTTTTAACTAAATATTAAAGCTCAAACAAAATTTAGGGAGAGTAGAAATATGTAGTTTGAAAGCAGATACCTAAGGTGCACATTTCTCTCAAAATCTCATTCTTCAATATAGAGGTCTAAGGCAAGATTTAAGGTCTACATAAAATTTTGCTTTTAAAAAACAATTTTAAATATTATAGACTCTGTTTTAAAGAAGATTTTTAGTTTTTGTTTTGCTCTGACAGTATAATATAGTACATTGTATGCTTTTTATAACAAATGGCTTGAAATAAAACATCATAGTACATGCATATACTTACATATTTACTTAAATGGACCTCATAGATTCAGTCCCCAAATGACAAATGTTTTTAGTTCCAAAAGTTAATTGGCAAATTGCTTTAGAATTTGTAATAAATTTTTCCACAGAAACAATACTCATATAGCAGCTTGGTTCCAAAGCCTAAAAAGCAAATTTGTCATCATGTAGCTGAGCTAAAATTCAAATGGCTTTGGCCTTGTCCTATGGTTCCTGAATATAGAAAAGCCTGAAATAATGGGATGAGCATATAAGGGTCCAGTGAAAGGAAGGTGCAGAGAGGGGCATGGTTTCCCTTTCTTCTGTTCAGAGCTCGAGTCCTTCTACCTCTACTGACAAAGACCCCAGACCTAGGTCTAGACACAGATATCAATCTCACACCGCCCTCAATTCTGTAGCTCCTGAAACAAGGCTCTGCAAATCTGCAAAGTTTTTGATTCCAAAATCAACTGCCTCCCATCCAGCCTCCCAGCCTTCTAATCATATTCCAAATGCTTTTACCTAGATGTTGAGAGGAATGAGGAACAAAGTCAACTAGGGGGCAGTGAAGAAGCCATGTTTCCAGAAAGGGTGCTTCTGCTTTGGATTTGAACATGGATCTGGGTAATTGAGTGTTCCTATGATATCCTGGAGTGTGAAGTCAAGTAGGCCTTAGGAAGCATTACTATGAACAAAGCTACTAGAGGTAATGGAATTCCAGCTGAGCTATTTAAAATCCGAAAAGATGATGTTGTTAAAGAACTGCGCTCAATATGCCAACAAATTTGGAAAACCCAGCAGTGGCCATGGGACTGGAAAAGGTCAGTTTTCATTCCAATCCGAACGAAGGACAATGCCAAAGAATGTTGAAACTGCCACTCAATTGTACTCATTTCACATGCTAGCAAGGTAATGCTCAAAATCCCTCAACCTAGGCATCAACAGTACATGAACCAAGAAATTCCAGATGTTCAAGATGGATTTAGAAAAGGCAGAGGAACCAGAGATCAAATTGTCAACATCCATTGGATCATAGAAAAACCGAGGGAATTCCAGAAAAACATCTAATTCTGCTTCATTGATTATGCTAAAGCCTTTGACTGTGTGGATCATAACAAACTGGAAAATTCTTAGAAAGATGGTAATACCAGGCCACCTTACCTGCCTCCTGAGAAACCTGTATGCAGGTCAAGAAGCAATAGTTAAAACTTGACATGGGGGGGAGGGAAAGATGGCGGAGGAATAGGATGGGAAAATCACTTTCTCCCTCACAAATTCCTCAAAAGAACATTTCAATGCCGAGCAAACTCCACAAAACAACTTCTGTAGGCTGGCAGAGGACATCAGGCAACCAGAAAAGCAGACCATTGTCTTCAAAAACAGGTAGGAAAAAATATAAAAGACGAAAAAGGAGACAAAGGAGGTGGGGAGGGAGTTCCGACCCGGGAAGGGAAGCCCGTCCCGGGAAGGGAATTTTAAGAAGAGAGGTTTCCAAACACCAGGAAACACTCTCCCTGCTGAGTCTGTGGCGAGCCTTGGAAACACAGAGGGCAACATAACAGGAAGGAAAAATAGATAAATAATTAAAACCAAGAGATTACAAGCCCACCAGTAACTCCCCCAGCGGAAAAGCAGCACAGACGCCTGCATCCGCCATTGGGAAGTGGGGGCAGGGCAGGGACGCGCGGGAGGCGCGGGCTGCAGAGCTTTGCAAGAATCGGGCAGGAACGCCCCACGCGCAACCAGAACGATCTAACTTGGGCTAGCAAACCAGACTGTGGGATAGCTACCACGCGAAAAGCTGGAACATAAGACACCGCCAGGACCGAGCACAGAACAAAGGACGGAATGGAAAAAGCCGGCTGCAGACCATTCCCCGCCGGGGACAGGCAGCCAGAGCCGTAAGGACTGGAAAGGGGCAATTGCAGACCCGGAGAGACTTTACTTACCTAACTGCAAGCAGGCTCCTTTGCTAAGACTTCTGGGGGTGCTGGACAGTCACAGTCTGCCTCACGGGGTGTGCCAGCGATCCACCCAGAAAGCTGAGCAGCAGCGGCGGAAAAGGTGACAAGCCTCGGCGATTGCGCTCGCCAAACTCCTGAGCTACCGCATTTGTGCCTCTGAGGGCTGCCTGAGCGCCAAACCTGAGCGGCTTGGACCGGGGAAGTGCACGCAGCCTAGGGCCGGCCCCAGACGGTTCCCGGCTGAGCATCGTAGAGCCGGAGCGGTTTGTGCGCCGCGAGAAAGGACAGGTCAAGCGGGGCAGAGATACTGTGTACACACGACAGTGCTATTTGTTTGCAGCATACCCCCTCCCCACAGCGCGACTGAACTAGTGAGCCTAAAAAACCAGCAAACAGAAGAAGTTAAACAGAGGGAACCACCTTGGAAGTGAGCCCACACAGCCCATAACATCAGAGAAGAGCCAGATATATTTTTAATATTTTTAAAATCATTCCTTTTTTTTTTTTGCCTTTTGCTTTTTTTTCTAGCTTTTTTTTAATTGTTAAGTCTTCTATTTCTCCCCTAATTTTTATTTCTATAACCTAGTATTACTATTTTTAAAAAAAAGACTTTTTTTTTTTTTAAGGCAAACACCATATATACTCTTTGGATGGTTGTTGGTGTTTTGTTTTGTTTTGTTTTGTTTGTTTGTTTTTTAATAATTCTTTTTTTTTCTTTCTTCCTTTTTCCTTCTGCTTTTCTTTAATATTGTGTCTTTGAAAATCCAACCTCTACTCCAGATTTTTAATCTTTGCTCTTAGGTTTTTGTTGTCAATTTTGTACATTTAAAAACCCAAACTTCACTACCCAAGTTTACCTGAGAGCGAGATTACTGGCTTGACCACTCTCTCCTCCTTTGGACTCTCCTTTTTCTCCACCAGGTGGCCTCTGTCTCTTTTCTCCCCCATCTCTTCTCTATCCAACTCTGTGAATCTCTGTGTGTTCCAGACGGTGGAGAACACCTAAGGAACTGGTTACTGGCAGGATTTGTCTCTCTCCTACTCATTCCTCTCTCTTATCCTCCTGGTCACCTCTGTCTACTTCCTCCCTCTCCTCTTCCCCGTATAACTCTGTAAATACCTCTGAGCGGTTCAGACTATAGAGCGCACATAAGGAAGTGACTACTGGCTAACTAGCTCTCTCCTCTCTTGATCCCACCGCATCTCATTCCAGTTACCTCTAACTACCCCCTCCATCTTCTCTTCTCCTTGTAACTCAGTGAACCTCTCTGAGTGTCCCTCAATGTGGAGAAACTTTTCATCTTTAACCTAGATGTTTTATCATCAGTGCTGTATAGATGGAGAAGTCTAGAGGCTACTGTAAAAATAAAACTGAAAACCAGAAGCAGGAAGCTTAAATCCAAAGCCTGAAAACATTAGAGAACTCTTGAATTCAGGGAACATTAAGCAATAGGAGCTCATCAAATGCCTTCATACCTACACCGAAACCAAGCTCCACCCAAGGGCCAACAAGTTCCAAAACAAGACATACCACGCACATTCTCCAGCAACACAGGAACACTCCCCTGAGCCTCAATATACAGGCAGCTCAAAATTATCCCAAAACCTTTGATGTCTCATAACCCATTACGGGGCACTCCACTGCACTCCAGAGAGAAGAAACCCAGCTCCACCCACCAGAACTCCAACACAAGCCTCCCTAACCAGGAAACCTTGACAAGCCACTGATAGAACCCCACCCAAAGTGAGGAAGCTCCATAACAAAGAGAACTCCACAAATTACCAGAATATAAAAAGGCCACCCCAAACGCAGCAATATAACCAAGATGAAGAGACAGAGGAATACTCAGCAGGTAAAGGAACAGGAGAGTTGCCCACCAAACCAAACAAAAGAGGAAGAAGTAGGGAATCTACCGGAGAAGGAATTCCGAATATTGATAGTGAAAATGATCCAAAATCTTGAAATCAAAATGGAAACACAGATAAATAGCCTAGAGACAAGGATTGAGAAGATGCAAGAAAGGTTTAACAAGGACCTAGAGAAATAAAAAAGAGTCAAAATACAATGAATAACGCAATAAATGAGATCAGAAACACTCTGGAGGCAACAAATAGAATAACGGAGGCAGAGGATAGGATTAGTGAAATAGAAGATAGAAGGGTAGAAATAAATGAATCAGAGAGGAAACAAGAAAAACGAATTAAAAGAAATGAGGACAATCTCAGAGACCTCCAGGACAATATGAAACGCTCCAACATTCGAATTATAGGAGTCCCAGAAGAAGAAGACAGAAAGAAAGATCATGAGAAAATCCTTGAGGAGATAATAGTTGAAAATTTCCCTAAAATGGGGAAGGAAATAATCATCCAAGTCCAAGAAACACAGAGAGTTCCAAATAGGATAAACCCAAGGCGAAACACCCCAAGACACATATTAATCAAATTAACAAAGATCAAACACAAAGAACAAATATTAAAAGCAGCAAGGGAAAAACAACAAATAATACACAAGGGGATTCCCATAAGGATAACAGCTGATCTTTCAATAGAAACTCTTCAGGCCAGGAGGGAATGGCAAGACATACTTAAAGTGATGAAAGACAATAACCTACAGCCCAGATTACTGTACCCAGCAAGGATCTCATTCAAATACGAAGGAGAAATCAAAAGCTTTACAGACAAGCAAAAGCTGAGAGAATTCAGCACCACCAAACCAGCTCTCCAACAAATTCTAAAGGATATCCTCTAGACAGGAAACATGAAAAGGGTGTATAAACCCAAACCCAAAACAATTAAGTAAATGGTAACGGGATCATACTTATCAATAATTACCTTAAACGTAAATGGGTTGAACACCCCAACCAAAAGACAAAGACTGGCCGAATGGATACATAAACAAGACCCCTCTATATGCTGCTTACAAGAGACCCACCTCAAAACAAGGGACACATACAGACTGAAAGTGAAGGGCTGGAAAAAGACATACCACGCAAATAGAGACCAAAAGAAAGCAGGAGTGGCAATACTCATATCCGATAAAATAGACTTTAAAACAAAGGCTGTGAAAAGAGACAAAGAAGGCCACTACATAATGATCAAAGGAACAATCCAAGAAGAAGATATAACAATTATAAATATATATGCACCCAATATAGGAGCACCACAATATGTAAGACAAATGCTAACAAGTATGAAAGGGGAAATCAACAATAACACAATAATAGTGGGAGACTTTAATACCCCACTCACACCTATGGACAGATCAACTAAACAGAAAATTAACAAAGAAACGCAAACTTTAAATGATACATTAGATCAGTTAGACCTAATTGATATCTATAGGACATTTCACCCCAAAACAATGAATTTCACCTTTTTTTCAAGTGCTCATGGAACCTTCTCCAGGATAGATCACATCCTGGGCCATAAATCTAAACTTGATAAATTCAAAAAAATCAAAATCATTCCAAGCATCTTTTCTGACCATAATGCATTAAGATTAGATCTCAATTACAGGAGAAAAACTATTAAAAATTCCAACATATGGAGGATGAACAACACACTTCTGAATAACCAACAAATCACAGAAGAAATCAAAAAAGAAATCAAAATATGCATAGAAACTAATGAAAATGAAAACACAACAACCCAAAACCTGTGGGACACTATAAAAGCAGTGCTAAGAGGAAAGTTCATAGCAATACAGGCATACCTCAAGAAACAAGAAAAAAGTCAAATAAATAACCTAACTCTACAACTAAAGCAACTAGAAAAGGAAGAGTTGGAGAACCCCAGAGTTAGTAGAAGGAAAGAAATCTTAAAAATTAGGGCAGAAATAAATGCAAAAGAAACAAAAGAGACCATAGCAAAAATCAACAAAGCCAAAAGCTGGTTCTTTGAAAGGATAAATAAAATTGACAAACCATTAGCCAGACTCATCAAGAAGCAAAGAGAGAAAAATCAAATCAATAAAATTAGAAATGAAGATGGAGAGATCACAACAGACAACACAGAAATACAAAGGATCATAAGAGACTACTATCAGCAGTTGTATGCCAATAAAATGGACAACGTGGAAGAAATGGACAAATTCTTAGAAAAGTACAATTTTCCAAAACTGAACCAGGAGGAAATAGAAAATCTTAACAGACCCATCACAAGCACGGAAATTGAAACTGTAATCAGAAATCTTCCAGCAAACAAAAGCCCAGGTCCAGACGGCTTCACAGCTGAATTCTACCAAAAATTTTGAGAATAGCTAACACCTATCCTCCTCAAACTCTTCCAGAAAATTGCAGAGGAAGGTAAACTTCCAAACTCATTCTATGAGGCCACCATCACCCTAATACCAAAACCTGACAAAGATGTCACAAAAAAAGAAAACTACAGGCCAATATCACTGATGAACATAGATGCAAAAATCCTCAACAAAATTCTAGCAATCAGAATCCAACAACACATTAAAAAGATCATACACCATGACCAAGTGGGCTTTATCCCAGGGATGCAAGGATTCTTCAATATCCGCAAATCAATCAATGTAATTCACCACATTAACAAATTGAAAAATAAAAACCATATGATTATCTCAATAGATGCAGAGAAGGCCTTTGACAAAATTCAACATCCATTTATGATAAAAACTCTCCAGAAAGCAGGAATAGAAGGAACATACCTCAATATAATAAAAGCTATCTATGATAAACCCACAGCAAACATTATCCTCAATGGTGAAAAATTGAAAGCATTTCCCCTAAAGTCAGGAACAAGACAAGGATGTCCACTTTCACCGCTACTATTCAACATAGTTCTGGAAGTTTTGGCCACAGCAATCAGAACAGAAAAAGAAATAAAAGGAATCCAAATTGGAAAAGAAGAAGTAAAACTCTCACTGTTTGCAGATGACATGATCCTCTACATGGAAAACCCTAAAGACTCCACCAGAAAATTACTAGAGCTCATCAATGAATATAGTAAAGTTGCAGGATATAAAATCAACACACAGAAATCCCTTGCATTCCTATACACGAATAATGAGAAAGTAGAAACAGAAATTAAGGAAACAATTCCATTCACCATTGCAATGAAAAGAATAAAATACTTAGGAATATATCTACCTAAAGAAACTAAAGACCTATATATAGAAAACTATAAAACACTGATGAAAGAAATCAAAGAGGACACTAATAGATGGAGAAATATACCATGTTCATGGATCGGAAGAATCAATGTAGTGAAAATGAGTATACTACCCAAAGCAATTTACAAATTCAATGCAATCCCTGTCAAGCTACCAGCCACATTTTTCACAGAACTAGAACAAATAATTTCAAGATTTGTATGGAAATACAAAAAACCTCGAATAGCCAAAGCAATCTTGAGAAAGAAGAATGGAACTGGAGGAATCAACTTGCCTGACTTCAGGCTCTACTACAAAGCCATAGTCATCAAGACAGTATGGTACTGGCACAAAGACAGACATATAGATCAATGGAACAAAATAGAAAGCCCAGAGATAAATCCACACACATATGGACACCTTATCTTTGACAAAGGAGGCAAGAATATACAATGGAGTAAAGACAATCTCTTTAACAAGTGGTGCTGGGAAAACTGGTCAACCACTTGTAAAAGAATGAAACTAGATCACTTCCTAACACCGCACACAAAAATAAACTCAAAATGGATTAAAGATCTAAATGTAAGATCAGAAACTATAAAACTCCTAGAGGAGAACATAGGCAAAACACTCTCAGACATAAATCACAGCAGGATCCTCTATGATCCACCTCCCAGAATTCTGGAAATAAAAGCAAAAATAAACAAATGGGATCTAATGAAAATTAAAAGCTTCTGCACAACAAAGGAAAATATAAGCAAGGTGAAAAGACAGCCTTCTGAATGGGAGAAAATAATAGCAAATGAAGCAACTGACAAACAACTAATCTCAAAAATATACAAGCAACTTATGCAGCTCAATTCCAGAAAAATAAACGACCCAATCAAAAAATGGGCCAAAGAACTAAATAGACATTTCTCCAAAGAAGAGATACGGATGGCTAACAAACACATGAAAAGATGCTCAACATCACTCATTATTAGAGAAATGCAAATCAAAACCACAATGAGGTACCACTTCACACCAGTCAGAATGGCTGCGATCCAAAAATCTGCAAGCAATAAATGCTGGAGAGGGTGTGGAGAAAAGGGAACCCTCCTACACCGTTGGTGGGAATGCAAACTAGTACAGCCACTATGGAGAACAGTGTGGAGATTCCTTAAAAAATTGCAAATAGAACTGCCTTATGACCCAGCAATCCCACTTCTGGGCATACACACCGAGGAAACCAGAATTGAAAGAGACACATGTACCCCAATGTTCATCGCAGCACTGTTTATAATAGCCAGGACATGGAAACAACCTAGATGTCCATCAGCAGATGAATGGATAAGCAAGCTGTGGTACATATACACAATGGAGTATTACTCAGCCATTAAAAAGAATTCATTTGAATCAGTTCTGATGAGATGGATGAAACTGGAGCCGATTATACAGAGTGAAGTAAGCCAGAAAGAAAAACACCAATACAGTATACTAACACATATATATGGAATTTAGGAAGATGGCAATGACGACCCTGTATGCAAGACAGGGAAAGAGACACAGATGTGTATAACGGACTTTTGGACTCAGAGGGAGAGGGAGAGGGTGGGATGATTTGGGAGAATGACATTCTAATATGTATACTATCATGTAAGAATTGAATCGCCAGTCTATGTCTGACGCAGGATGCAGCATGCTTGGGGCTGGTGCATGGGGCTGACCCAGAGAGATGTTGTGGGGAGGGAGGTGGGAGGGGGGTTCATGTTTGGGAATGCATGTAAGAATTAAAGATTTTAAAATTTAAAAAATAAAAAACTAAAAAAAATAAAAATAAAAAATAAAAATAAAATAAAAATAAAAATAAATTAAAAAAAAAAAACTTGACATTGAATGATGAAATGGCTCAAAACTGGGAAAGGAATACATCAAGGCTGTTTACTGTCACCCTGCCTATTTAACTTAAATGTGGAGTACATCAGCAAAATGCCAGACTGGGTGAAGCTCAAGCTAGAATCAAGATGCTGGAAGAAATATCAATAGCCTCAGATATACAGAGGACACCACCCTAATGGCAGAAAGTGAAGAGGAACTAAACAATCTCTTGATGAAGTTGAAAGAGGAGAGTGAAAAAGATGGCTTAAAACTCAGTGTTCAAAAATGAAGATCATGGCATCTGGTCCCATCACTTCATGACAAATAGATGGGGGAAAAG
The DNA here is from genome assembly GCF_042477335.2 of Ovis canadensis. NCBI lineage: Eukaryota > Metazoa > Chordata > Mammalia > Artiodactyla > Bovidae > Ovis > Ovis canadensis. Next base: position 65,226,026 of record NC_091247.1, read on the forward strand.
TGGAAACAGTGACAGACTTTATTTTCTTGGGCTCGAAAATCACTATGGACAGTGACTGCAGACATGAAATTAAAAGATGCTTGCTCCTTGTAAGGAAAGCTATGACAAACCTAGAAAGCATATTAGAAAGCAGAGACATCATTTTGCTGACAAAGGTCTGTCTAGTCAAAGCTATGGTTTTTCCAGTAGTCATGTACAGATGTGAGAGTTGGACCATAAAGAAGGCTGAGCACTGAATAATTGATTCTTTCAAACTGTGGTATTGGAGAAGACTCTTGAGTGTCCCTTGAACAGCAAAAAGATCAAACCAGTCAATCCTAAAGGAAATAAACCCTGAATATTCATTGAAAGGACTGAGACTGAAGCTGAAGCTTCAACACTTTGGCCACCCGACACGAAGAGCCAGCTCATTGGAAAAGACCCTGATGCTGGGAAAGATTGAAGGCAATTGGAGAATGGGACAACAGAGGATGAGATGGTTGGATGGCACCACTGAACCAATGGACATGAGTTTGAGCAAACTCCAGGAGACAGTGAAGGACAGGGAATCCTAGTGTGCTGCAGTCCATACGGTCACAAAGAGTTGGACACAACTGAGCAACTGAACAACAACATGGATATCTAATCCATATAGAACCCTGGTTAATGGCAATGTTATTAGGCAGTCCTCTCCACCCCACCACCACCGTGTACAATCCTGTAGCAGAAGCCTAATGGGATGATGAAGAGCAAGTAGGCAGTTTACAAGGGGGGCTATGGCAGGCAGTAGAGAGTTTTGATGTCTAGATGTTAGGGTCCCAGAGCATTCTGTTGAATATATTTACTATGTTTGTCCTCCTGCCTGAAGTTCTCAGTAATATGCACCTATAAATGCAGAATGGACTTTTCTGTCTTGAGAGAAAGTAAAGCACTTGCTGAGGGTCATTCTATGGTTTCAGCTTATTAAATTGGATAAGTGGTGCTAGTGGTAAAGAACTTGCCTGCCAAAGCATGAGACTTAAAGAGACATGGGTTGGATCCCTGGGTGGGGAATATCCCCTGAAGAAGGAAATGGCAACCCACATCTGTCTCCAGTTTTAGTTGAGAATCAAAGGGGGCTTTTGGAAATACCTAGAAGGTACAAAAGAGAATCCCCCACACACACACACACACACTTTCTAATGGTAGAAAGAGAGGGAGAAGATGTGCTTTGAGGACTTGAGCAATGCTTGTGGACAAAAAGCCAAGCACGCTTAAATTTGAATCTAAAAAGACAAAAAATAAATGAAGCTTTCAAACTTGGTATTGGGCTGTATCAAGAGGCATGATTTGAAGAGAAATGTAAATAAGTTGGCCAAGATTTTTCAGAAGAAGATAGCAAAGCTGAGTAGACACCATGTATTTTTCCTATATGTCCATGTAACATTTAACAGACTAAAAATTATATATTGAATGTGTAAGTTTAATACCAAAGGCTAACTATGACTCTAGACCTATACCAAGTCTTGTAAGGTATGGGGCTCTTGCCTAGCAGTAACCCACAAATCATCTATGCTCCTTCACCAGCTCCCTTTCCAATCTTCTCCAAACCAATAATTTGATTTATAATGCAATAAAAACAGGCTGGACTCCCCTTGTAGCTCAGCTGGTAAAGAATCTGCCTGCAATGGGGGAGACCTGGGTTCAATCCCTGGATTGGAAAGATCCTCTGGAGAAGGAAGTGGCAACCCACTCCTGTATTCTTGTCTGGGAAATCCCATGGATAGAGGAGCCTCGCGGATTATAGTCCATGGGGCTGCACACAGTAGGACATGACTTAGCAACTGAACAACAACAACAACAAATTACTAGAAAAAAATTTTAAAAACATACAAAATTCAAGCCTCAGTTTTTATTATCAGAGTCAACATACATAAAATTATTCTTGTCAAATTGCTTCTTAATTTTTGGCAGGCTTCCTTTCCATTTCCATACTCACCTTTTGGCAAACCAGTAACACATGGCTCACGGACTGGCACTGCTCTGTTAGTCACATGTTGAAAGAATTGTAACATGGATGTGACTTTAGTACTTTATTCCAAGAGGAATGGACTTAAATGGCCCTGGTGAGGACCCCTGATAGAATATACGTTGATGAGGCTAAAAAAAAAAAAAAAGAGAGAGAGAGAGAGAGAGAATTCAAATAGTATCATTTCAGAAGAGGAATGAATACCCATCCCATGCCTTCCTAAAGCAAATCACAAAACTAACACAGTCATGGGGAAACTTTCTCCCAAAGTGTTGCCAGAAGACTCTTCCAAATGAAGATCTGATACGTTCTTGGCTGGCCTTCTGCCAGCTGCATCCCTGAGAAGATGAGAGATCAATTTGCACATATCTTATACTGAATTTATTTTGACCCAGGAGGAAGGTTTTGTTGGTTAGTTAAAAGTGATGAGAGAGTTGAAAGGAAATAATGTTTCATCTTAAAGTCCGTTATAGTCATGGAAAAATAATATTGGTCACAGGTATTCATCCTAGAATTTAGGAAAGCAGTCCCCAAAATAGAGAAAATATAGGTATGATCCTATGCCTAAATAATTTTAAAGGGAAAACAAGCCTATTTTAGAAATTCTGACAAAATAATCACAGATTATTCCAAAGGTATTAAAAAATATATAACATGAAAAGAACTTTCTTTTTTCCTTTTTCAAGGTATTGAATGCAGAATATAAAGGGATATACACCCCAAAGGGAAGGCTGAAAACATGATGGGGAACCAATGTCAAAAGTACTTTAAAAGTGTTGTCAGGAGGCCTGAAACTTGGCTGCAGGTTGAAAAACTGCCAAGGACAACAGAAAGCTATTTTAAGCTCTGTTTATAAAGAAGAACAAAGGGGTAGGCACATTGATTGGGGCACACAGCAAAGTGTTAACAGATGTCACAGAGAAAACAGAACTATTCAACTCCTATTTTGATTCTAAGGTCTCTATCATGATGAATGATCTTCAAGCTGGAAAGGGCAAAGCAACCAGAGTTAAGAGGGAACCAGGGCCCAATATAAATTAAGATTTACTAAAATATAACCTAGTTGCTTAAAGTGAGTTCAAGGCTCCAGACCGGACAAATGATCTCTCAGGTTATTGAAAGAATCTGAAAAAAAGGTCAAGATGTGATTGTGGAAATCCTACCAATGGTTTTTTAGATAATGGTCTAATCAAGGATGGCCAGGATTAGCATAATCTACTAAAGGAAAAACAACAACAACAACAACAAAAACTTAGTTTGCAAAACTAAGGAAAATATTCAGAATATATCTGTAACAAAATTCTAGAATAGATTATCACATCCATGGCTTGTGGTACTGACTCCAAATTAGCACAGGCTCACTTCATATCACATGAATCTCTTCCTCCCTCCTTCCTTCTCTCCTTTTTTTCCTAGGAATCTCACTTTCTTTCTTCCTTTCCATAATTTTTGGGGTTTTTTTCCTGTTTTATAGAATAGTTTGAAGAAATGACTCCTTTTCATAAAGACATTTAACACTTTCATGCAGAGTATAGTAGATTGAAAAAAATGCTAATGTAATTAGGATGTCTCAAAACTGGTTGAACAAATGTTCCCAAAGAATGCTTGCTAATTAATTTGGAGCAACCTAGAGAGTTTTCTAGTAATGTGCCCTTTGTACTTCATTTCACCTCTTTGTTCTTTCTCTTCTCCTTGTAAAAATCTTTGCTCTAGGACTTGCCATATTCCATGAAAAAATATGCTCTGATGTTTGTCTCAATTAGATTCCACAAATATACATTTGGGGGAATGTATGAATCCAATGGGCTCTGGCATTATGAGCTGGTAAGATTCAATCCTTCCCTTTATGTAGCTCATAGTTCAATATGGAAATAAATGAGTAACCAGCAGTTACAATGCAGCATAACTCAGAAAGAAGCAAACGAACATTTGTTGTGTTCCAACCTTTCTTCTAGGCACTTTGCTAAGGGCTTTACATATTTCCTCAAATCCCCTCAGAAATGATATGGGTTAGACAAATGATATAAAATGATATGATTATCCCTGGTATTGACGAATACGAATAAAGCCCCAGAGGTCAATTAACATGCCCTAGCTCAGACCTTAAGCCAGCCGTGGAGTCTGAATTCAAAGTCAAGTCACTGGATTCCAAAGCCTATGCTCTATTATACCCCAAGTGAAAGCCTCTGAGTCAGGAAGAAGATAGGCTCATTTCCAGCAAAGACAGGCTCCCTGAGTGTTCTGGAGATGAAGTGCCATCCAGGAAAACTTCCCGGAGGAGAGGAAGACTAGTCTGAAGAGAGTTATAGATGCTAGCCACAGAGGTTGACAGGGTGTTGAGGAAGAATGTTTAGGCAGACAGAATGACATGTGTGAAACTAATAAGGCTTAAAAGGATGGGAATGCAGCAAGCAGCATTTTCGGTGCATAGCCTAGTGTCTGGGGAATTTGGGAGGAGTCAGGCTACAGGCGATGGCACCCCACTCCAGTACTCTTGCCTGGCAAATCCCATGGACGGGGGAGCCTGGTGGGCTGCAGTCCATGGGGTCAAGAAGAGTCGGACAAGACTGAGAGACTTCCTTTTCACTTTTCACTTTCATGCATTGGAGAAGGAAATGGCAACCCATGCCAGTGTTCTTGCCTGGAGAATCCCAGGGATGGGGGAGCCTGGCGGGCTGCCATCTATGGGGTCGCACAGAGTCGGACACGACTGAAGCGACTTAGCAGCAGGAACAGGTTACAGCAAAACAGAAAGCCAAATAGAGAGGGAGCAGGTTCACATTCTCTGTCTCTGTTTCTATCTCGGTCTCTCCATCTCTGTCTCTCTCACACACACATGTGCATAGAACAGAAGTTTCATAAATGTGTATTATTAAAAATTCATGATTGCAAAATGTGAACTATCAGTGTATCAAGTTTCCTCACTACTTTCTTTTTCCTACGTGTTATCATCTGACGTATCCGTAACTTTCAGTGTTCTCCTCTCTGCTTCAAGTTTTCCTCTATACATTCAACAAATGTGCTTCAATTTACGCATGAAATGACCTGCAAAATTGTGGGAATTTTTTTGCAGTAAATGAAGTATTATATTAAAGATACTAGGGAAGTTCCCTTTTAAAGAAACCTTATGTCAAATTGCTTTGTAAAGCAAACAATGACCCTATAACCATTCTCTAAACCTAGATTTCCATATATCAGATTTGAATAAAAAGAGACACCTATAGTTTATTTTTACATCTGTCTGCTAGCAGTACTGCAGCATAATAGTATGCCAGTTTGAAATACCATAACTTTTATACTTTTCAGTTCTCACAATGCAATCTTAGAAAATGTATTATATTCCATATCATACTCATACATACTGTCTTTTCCTTAGTGGAACTTTAGAATTTTCTTCCCCTTGAGTTTGGGGAGGTGGGTAGTAAGCTGCAAAGTTAGATAATCATCAGATATAGCTCAAGCATAATATACTGTGTCTGGTACAATGTGTTCTGTATGCATTTTTACAACAGATTTCTGCAGTATGAACAATGGCCTTGACTGATTTACAGGTTAGCAAACTGGGGTTCAGAGAAGTCGAAGAACTTCTACAGGTGTCCAAGCTGTGCTCTGATCTAAGTCAGCCTGACTTTAGAGCCACAAACTAATACTATTATTGTATGTATCCTCTTGTTATTGGAATGATGACCATGAGGAAAAAATTTGCTCTTACGGGAGGTGACAAAGCTTTTGCCAGATGTTGGTGGTACAGTTCAGTTCAGTCGCTCAGTCGTATCCAACTCCTTGCAACCCCATGAATCACAGCATGCCAGGCCTCCCTGTCCATCACCAATTCCCAGAGTTCACTCAGACTCACGTCCATCGAGTCAGTGATGCCATCCAGCCATCTCATCCTCTGTCGTCCCCTTCTCCTCCTGCCCCCAATCCCTCCCAGCATCAGAGTCTTTTCCAATGAGTCAACTTTTCACATGAGGTGGCCAAAGTACTGGAGTTTCAGCTTTAGCATTATTCCTTCCAGAGAAATCCCAGGGCTGATCTCCTTCAGAATTGACTGGTTGGATCTCCTTGCAGTCCAAGGGACTCTCAAGAGTCTTTTCCAACACCACAGTTCAAAAGCATCAATTCTTTGGTGCTCAGCCTTCTTCACAAAAAGAACATTTTAATGAAAATTAAAAAACATTCTAGCTATTTCTCTGTTGTCAGTTACATGAACAAAACATTGGCTCACTCAGGCCTCAGTTGATAGATCTGTGAAATGATACTCCATGTTCTTTTCTGCCAGGTTCATGAAGGTTCTGCTGCTGCGGCTGCTGCTAAGTCGCTTCAGTTGTGTCCAACTCTGTGCGATCCATAGATGGCAGCCCACCAGGCTCCCCCGTCGCTGGGATTCTCCAGGCAAGAACACTGGAGTGGGTTGCCATTTCCTTCTCCAATGCATGAAAGTGAAAAGTGAAAGTGCAGTCACTCAGTCGTGTCTGACTCTTCGAGACCCCATGGACTGCAGCCCACCAGGCTCCTATTGCCTTCTCCGCATGAAGGTTCTACTGTCCTACAAAGAGACACCACATATACTCCAAGCCCCCCTTTCCTCTTTTTCTCTATTTGTTTTAGTAGACAGTGACTTCAGAAGAACATTTGTATGACAAGGAACCCCTTTCCCAGGCTAATTAAATATTCAGCAATTTCAAAGAAGAAAATGGGGGAAATGTTTAATTTCTCCTTTTTGGCTGCTTTGGGTCAGGACACTATCCCCAAGTAGCATTGTTTATAAACCAAAGATCTTTCATCGGTTAAAAAAGACTCTCGGAGGGAAAACTCAGATCTCTTCTGATTTGACCAGATCTTGGTTTGGAAAAAGCATGAAGCATTTCAGAGATGGAAGTCTTGACCCCACCCCCTGCTGTTCACCAAGTCAGGGCCAAGGACAACCCCGGCGTGCCACCCCCCAGCCTTACCCCCTCAGCAAACCCTTTGTCCCCAGTACCTCAGAGCATAGGCCGGCCCAATGTTATCATTCACCCAGAGAAAAGAACAGCTTTTGATGACCTTTCTTTTGCCTCTTTTCTTTTTTGATCAAGGACTTATAAACAGCTGCAATAAAAATGATTTTTTTTCATAAGCGTCTTCTCAATAATGTCTCCGGGAAAGCAAAGGCTAAAAGATAAGTGACATTCATAGATGTTGGCCCCTGAAGCCACAAAAGCCAACACAAGCAATTTCTTCATTTGACCAAAATGAATGGTCACCACAGAAACAAATGTAACTTTGGGATCCCTGATTTGGCTGAGGCAGCTTAAGGGCTCAAACTTAATAGACTTCTCCCAGCCGATTAGGATCTCGGTACCGGCTGCATCATCCTGTCAGAGCCGATAGCCAAGTCCAAACCACAGCCTGCCCTTGATCCATGACCTTAGTATACAAAATAAAGGGATGGAGACTGTCACAGGACTCCTAAGGAAGGAACCTGAAGATGGTGTTCATTTCGCTTAGTGGTCTTTTAAAAAAGACAATCAAGCATTAAGACTAGATGGATGCTCATAAACATAAAACGTCCAATAGTAAGAGCACTTTTTTATATTGCAAAGGCCCAAGAAAGCCATGCCTAAGAAGGAATTAGCTACTATCATCTACTAGTACTTCATATTACAACTGAATTAATGATGTTTCACATTCATTGTTTTCAAAAAAGAGGGGGAAAATAACAGGAATCTTTTAAGGAGCAGTAAGTGATTTCTATAAACCTTAAAAGTTAAAAAAACTCATTAAAAAGAGAATGGTGGTTACAATAGTATATAATTTATAAATCCTTAATTGGAGTATTTTTTTTCTTTAAAAAATAGATCTACACTTCAGGTAAATTGCTGTTAACATAGTTTTATGGACTGTGAGCAGTATGTGTGTGTGCACATGTGTGTGTCAAAGAGAGACAGAGAGAGACAAAGTCTGCTGTTTGGATGCTTTATACTCTGCTGCTGCTGCTAAGTCGCTTCAGTCGTGTCCGACTCTGTGCAACCCCATAGATGGCAGCCCACCAGGCTCCCCCGTTCCTGGGATTCTCCAGGTAAGAACACTGGAGTGGGTTGCCATTTCCTTTCCCAATGCATGAAAGTGAAAAGTGAAAGTGAAGTCACTCAGTTGTGTCTGACTCTTCACGACCCCATGGACTGCAGCCCACCACGCACCACCACCCCCCGCCCCCACCATCCATGGGGTTTCCCAGGCAAGAGTACTGGAGTGAATTGCCATTGCCTTCTCTGGCTTTATACTCTACATGGTATTTTAAACCATTCTTATTTTAAGCAATTGTTTTTGTAATAGATACACTTAAGGTGATCATTTTATTTTATTGCTAGTCATTGCTGACTGAAATATTTTGCCAGACGAAAGTAATTATTACAACTATATTACTTTTCTAACCTGTTATGTGTATTGAATCCCAGGTACTCATAGTATGTTATCCTGTTGAAAGAGAAAAGCCATATGATACTGTGCTCTTACCTTAACATATATAGAGACATACAACTGTTATTCTTTTTTTTTCCCCCCCACTGTCTGTATTTTTACATCTCCAAAGGTTGCAGGAAAAGTCTAGCCTTGTGTTATAAACACACATTTCTTTTATAAAGAAATATAAAAATAAGAGAAACAGAATAATACAGTAGCAAAGGTCAGTATTATAAGTAAAGAAATGCAACAAATCATCTTAAGTCAATGATAATAAAGAAAAGTGATCCACATCATATCCAAGAAAGAAAGGAAGGATAGAGGGAAAGATATAAGAAAGAAAACCAGGAAGAAGGAAGGAAGGAAAGGAGGAAGGGAGGAGATAGGGAGGAAGAATCAAAGCAGAGCTGGTACTGACAAATTCAATTCCACCAATAAATTGTTGGCCAGTATTAAACATGGCTAATATTTACATATTTGAAATCACATGCTACCTCTATACTTTACCCTAGAAATCACTCATGCAGACAGAATTGTACTCTATTTGAGAGCTTTTATTTGGAAACATGGTCATAGGAAAATACTACTAGAAAAATATAATGTCTATTAGCTTTCTGTTCTGACCAACTAGTGAATCATCTGACACATCCCACTGGAAGTTTCACGCCCTAAGTTTCAAACCAGACAGAGCAGCAGCATTTAACCTAGAAGCACAGATTACAGTGGCATGGCAAAGTGATGGTAGCTGAGTTTCAAAAATGAGAAGAGAGTTCTTTTTCCCTTGATTTTCCTTCACAAACTACAATTCCTCTATCTTCCCACCACACTTGCCACCCCATAATCCTACCCTCAGTGGGTCCTTGAGTTTTCCTCGAGAAAACCATTCAGCCCTCCATAGGGATTTGGTATGGATCCCAGAAGAAGGTAGGAGTCCACCCATTTCACCTGCCAAGTTCAGAGAAAAGCCATGCTCTCAGTGACATATATGAGACCTCTGTGATCCTGACTTGAACTTTTTTTACTGATAAAAGACAGCTCTAGGCAAGATTCTTGTCTCTCAGGGGACAGATGGAACTCTGCCATAATGTATTGTGGGTGTGACCCCACCAGAGAATCATAATATATTGTGACTTTTTCTTCATTTTTTTCACTTTTTAATTTTTTTTCATTGAAAGAGTAGACCATGTTGGTCGGAATCAAAGTCTTCCAAAAAGACTGTCTCATTGGAATTTTGCCAATGTTCCTGCCAAGAGTCCTAAGTGCCATATTTGCTGCCAGAAAAGAAAGGAAAAACTTCATCTACAAAGAGACTAATGGACATGTCAGCTCAGTTCTTCTAAAAAGTCTTCCAGGTGCCAGGGTGTCCCCTCTTGATTCCAGCTCCAAAGTCCTAACATCGTGTTGGCAAGTGGTGGATTGCAGTGGAAGGCTTTTTCTGAACCCCCAGCCTTATGAGGAACAATGTTTAAGAGCTGATTTCAACACAAGGCTCCCACAATTCATGCAGCCTACTTGATTCTACACCAAACAAATGATAAAACCAACATAGAACAAACGATTTGTAGTTGCTTCAATCTGCAGGAATGAAGACTCTAATTCACCTGACTCTATAATAGTGAAGTGAAAGTCACTCAATCATGTCCAGCTCTTTGCGACTCCATTGACTATACAGTCCATGGAATTCTCCAAGCCAGAATACTGGAGTGGGCAGCCTTTCCTTTCTCCAGGGGATCTTTTCAACCCAGGGATCGAACCCAGGTCTCCCACATTGCAGGCAGATTCTTTATCAGCTGAGCCACCCAGGAAGCCCCTATCTAAAATAAAGCCTCCTCAAATCTGGTACTCTGACAGCTAAGGTAACTCCTGCTGATCACAGAGCTCTGCACAACTGCAGCTAGAAAGATATTCTTAACATTTTTCTGAGGGATTGGGGCTTGAGGATGGACAGGGAGACAGGGCAGAGTCAGAAGCAGCCAGCCCATCTTTGAAAGGACAGAGTCTCTAAAGGAGGGAGTATGGAGACAGAAGCCTCGAGGGCTCCAGCTGGGACTCTTGAGCATGCCTCTTCCAGGCAGGAAGAAGAAGCACAAAGCAGGAGTGGGTGGCAGTCAAGGAGCGCAGTGTCACAGAGGTCAAAGTTTGGCTCCCATGAGCTGGCTGAGGGCCACAGACAGGTCAAAGGCAAGTGTTTGCAGAAGGGGACACTGGCCACAAAGGACTAACACAAGGTCAGTTTCAGCTGTGTGGCAGGCCAAGAAGTATAAGTATGAGGAAGTTAAGAATAAAAGAAATGGGAAAGCATGGAATTGGCACATCACCTCTTTGAGGTGTTGGGAAATGAAAGAAGAAAATGTGAGGTTACCCACAAGAGGATCAGGACCACATAAGTTGAACAATTTAAAGTGCAAATTATTTGCATGGGAAAACATTATATATATGTTTCTAGCCGGTATGGGCTTCATTCAAAGTGAAAAACAGTTGCATAATTAAACACTGTTGTTAAGTTGCTAAGTTGTGTCCTCCTCTTTTGAGACCCTATTGACTGTGTAGCCCTCCAGGGATTTCCCAGGCAAGAATATTGGAGTGGATTGCCATTTCTTTCTCCAGATCTTCCCAACACAGGGATCAAACTTGCATCTCCTGCGTCTCTGGCATTGGCAGGCAGATTCTTTACCATTGAGTCCAATTAAACATTACATATTTGAGTACTTATAAACAGTGCAGATATGATGGAAAATTTTGTGAAACAAAGAATTACAATAAATAACATTTTTAGCAGGTGTTTTCAACGTTTACATAGTTTTCCTATACCCTTCAAAAATCCCATGAGATGGATTTTGTCCTCCTGTTTTACAGATGTAAACCAGTCTCCCTGGGGTACAATAAGAGTGGTGATGGAACTAGTGTCTTCTGGTGTTACCCTCCTTCCTTTTTTTCCCTTCTATACAAAATCAGTTCTTCAGTGGAAAAAAAAAAAAAGATTAACTGAAATTTACTTTTAACAAGACTTTTAATACAAACAGAAGGTTTTTTTTTAATATAAGAAGACCTTCCCATCAATATGTCCCACCAACCATACACCTTTATTTTTATCTTGAGTATTAAACTAGTACCAGCTGAGCTAGAACTACCCTTCACTCTTCTAACAATTCCAACTGCAAAAGTTATGCCATTCCCCTGTGATCCATCACAAATGCCAGCAGGAAAGAAAGGGTTGTTAATATATAAATATCTAATGCCTACTCTAGTATTGTTCTCCAATGTAACACACATGAAGACGACTTTTCAAAGGTATTAGTCTTCTCCACACACCTATACATGAAAACTGACATACACATTGCTACCCTGCTGGAATAATAATATCAGTTTTTTTAACACCAAAAAAAAAATCTAATAAAAGGTTTTTACAAAGGATAATTAAGCAAGCTAATATAGTAATAAGTGGAATACACAATAAGAATACGTACTAAAATATCTGCTCTGTGCAATGCAGAACTGGTGTTTTAGGAGATTAACAATTATGATCGCCAGTCCTCTTCTGATTCTATAATACTCCACACAATCTTTTTTAAATTACTTTATTAACCTTTCCTCCTAGCACAGAAGTGCCCGATTATAGATAATATTTCAAAATCATCTGAGGTGTAAGTGTGTTTGATTTGCTCGGTAATTATTTGTCTACTTTATTACATTGGCCGAGCACACAAGCTTCTTGACCAGCTTTATTTCAAGTCCAGTTAAGAACAGGGTCATATCATTTTGTGGATCACTCCCTTTGGGCCCCGACATACATGAAATTTTCATATTGGATATGGGAACAGTGCATGGAAACATAGTCCATTTTAAACATGGAGAAATCGTTCCCTGTCTTGTTATTAAAGCTTCCAGGCCCTGGGCTTAATGGAAGGAACGCTGTTCACAAGCAAATGGAAGGTATTTATTCCCCATGTGACTAGGATGCAGAACACCAAAGTCTGAGCATGCAATTGTCCCTTGATGAAGTCTAAAAGCTTATCACTCACATCGCTCTGGTGGCCTTATGCAGGGTCTTTATAATTTGTTCCTTGTCATTCATACCACTCAGGACAAGACTTCTATTTTGATCTGAATCATGAATGCACTTCCAGCTTGTATTTTGACTCACTCAAGGCTGAAAGGAATGGGGAGGGGGCAACCACAGGGGGAGATCACAAACCTTATCCTTTTAATAGGGGTCTGGAAGAAAGAGTAAGGTCTGAAAATTACACTGGGTTTGGCAGAGGGAAAGTTTGCCCCTTCCAACTTTCCAACTCCGTAAATGAAACCAATACTTACCTGTTCTTAAAGATGAAAATGCATTGAGATGAAACAGGGTACACAGCTTATTCTTGAGGGCCACTGCCTGGATAAATGCACAAAGCTGGGGGACTCTGTTTATTGTCCACAATCAACAAATCCTGAAATTTCCATATGTAGCAGGATTCCCGGGCTCTGTTAGTAAGGCAGGATATGGCTGGCCAGCTCAGTCACCCATGGAATTACAGTGTAGGGTACGGATGCCAGTATTTTAGACCCAAACCGAGCATAAAAAACACAAAGTAAAATTCAGTGTCAGCACAAAGTTGACAGCGAATGATTATAACAGCTTCGAAGCTTGAAAAAGAGTGTAAATAACTAGGATCCCCTGCGGGCTCACTCAGCCTGCATACATAACAACCCTGATGGACAGCCTCTGTGGTAAAGTCGGGGAACGAGGCCCCGGGAAGATGCAAAAATTCTGCCAGCAAAGAGCCTTAACTGTCACCTTTCTGACTAAATCAGCTACTTTCATAGAGGGAGAGAAAGAGAACAGTAGTCTATGCCTTCGGAAGACCAATTGCCCCTTTGCCTGGGAAGCGAGGATGTTAATTACCAGCTCATCTGTGGTTATCAAGGCTCTGCAACACACCAGCTTTCGCACTTAACGAACACTGCTCTTCTCCCTGATCTTTAATCCTTGGTGCTTTTAGTCCACAAAAGATTGTTATTCAGAACAACTCTGCTATTTAGAGAATGTAAAAATAAAAGCAAAAAAGAACAGTCTACCCTCCCAAAGTGAACGGTTAACTTACTGGATCACTTTGACTTGAAATTTAATTTTCTTTTCTTTATGTTTATGCACACACACACACCCGCCTCCAACAGCGGATTGGTTTCAAATGCTGAAACATGGTAAGCCTATCATGGCGTGCGGCCTCCAGCCTGGTGTAAGAGACCCCAGCTTCGTGAGTCCTGAACCTCATCATCACTAGTACTTAGAAATTCAAAGGAGAAAAGAAAGCAGTTGAAGTCTCCTGCACATACCTAGCTAGCACGCCACAGGTTTTTAATTCATTTACAAGATAATTAATCAATTAGCAAATGATCCTTTTCCCCTTTGTGATTTATGCTGCATGAGAATTGCATCTCCAAATGAAATGGCAGGCCACTTGTATTGAAACTTTGCCCTTCAAACACATTGGTCTTATTTATCTGGATTGAGCAGATGCTTTGCACTGCCAGCCCATTGTAACCGGACTGTTTGCTATTAGAACCTAAGTAAGATTTAAGCTAAACAGAAGAACATAAATATGACATCCTACAGACATTCATGATGATCTACTGTGCTGTATCATCACCAGCCATTGCTACTTATTCATATAGGAAAAGAGGGAGGAAATATACTTGACATTGCTAAAAGGGGAACCATGGCCACCAGAAGGAAAGGTGAAGATGGAACTTACAGTTATTGGCTCTAGAGTACAATTCTGAGGGTCTTAAAATGCAATTCAATTGCTACAATGTATACATTCTGTTGACAGGCTCAACTATGCCCATTTCTTTCAGCTTTCCATATTCTAACAGGCATCTCTTTGGAAAGCAAAGATATCAAGGAGGTTTTGCTTAGGGGCCAGGATATTTGTTTATGGGGTCTCCCAGATAAGCATCACTGAGGAGAGGGTCTGGCCAACAATTGTGTGATGGAATCTTATCAGACTTCACTCTAATCTGGAAGTGGTCAAAAGAAGAAATGGCTGTAAAATTCCTTTATCACTTTCGAGTTTTCAGAGGCCTCCACTGAGAAATACACGCGCTGAACTATGTGTTTTGGGTTTTTGTTGTTGTTGTTGTTCTTCGCACAGCTATTGCATTATGAATCTCTGCTTCCTTCCATATTTATACTGCTTCCAGGTGGGATAATAGAAAACATCTTTCCCTCTAGCCAGGGCAGGGGTCTAAAATATTTTCAAAGCAAACAGGAAGGTCCCCAGAACTATACAAACATTTCAGCAGCCAAATGAACTGAAAGTCTGTTGCTGTGTTTTAAAGTCAACAATTATGCATTAAATTACTCCTGTGTACACAGAACAACAAAGGCATTTTGGGTCCATTTGTACAGGTGAGAAAATGGGTCAGCTGTGTAACACTGAACCCCAGGTGTGCATATGGCAGAAAAATTCTGTCATCTATTGCTTCCATGGAGGACTTCTGGGACAGGCTCAGAGCCCCATGTAATCACTTGCCAAGGCTTTAATAATAAAACAGCTACAAGGAAAACTTCCCTAACCCTTTGCTCTGTGGAGAAAGGACTGAAGAATAAAAAAGCATTTGGATGTTTTAAAAGGAACTGTGGAACTTAGTCAGTGAGAAAATTAGAGAAAGGCCATTATAGTGTGAATGAATACCCTTAAAAACAAACTAACCCCAAACCTTATTCTTTTTATCTTTCTCAAAAAAAGAGTGGTCAAATGTGTACAGAAGGAAACTCTACTTGTTAGCCATGCTGAGCAGAGCTGGATTTGTTCGCTCACAGGAATAAAAAGCACAACAGTGAATCTTGGAGGCATTATTTCTTAGCAGAATTAGCATAACCCAGCACATCAGAGTATTAAAATTTAAAAAGGATTTCAAACTGTCCTCGTATCATCAGCAGAGTCATGTCACAGATTTTTTTTTATTGGTGCAGTGAGCTAGGTGTAATTGTATCAATATTTTAATGCTTGATGCATATTGCCTGTGATACATTGCTTGCATAAATAAAAAGCACCAATATTCAATTGCCAATGAAATAATCACACACTCTAGATCTTTATTATATCATGCATTATTTAATTACAATAATCAGAATCCTTTTGAAGGTAAAACAAGATTAAAAAGGTTTTGTTTTATTGGATCTATATATTTGATTTAAACTTTACATGTTAGCTTTACATTAAGAATTTATAAGGCATCAGTTCAAATGGTGCTATTATAAGAGTTTATTTCTTTTATAATTAGTACAGTACTCTTAAAGTACTCTGACTACGAGAGATAATATTTCAGTATTTTAATGAGCTTTTTAAGTGTAATTGATGTAACAATCATTGAATTACACATTTCTACCTGAAGAATAATGAAGGAAACATTTTAATGAGAAATTTAATCATTATTAGCAAATGATCTACTAAACTGCCATTTGCTGACATTTAAAAGCTTAATAGCAGAAACTGTATTTCCCTACACCTGCATCAACATCGATGGCGATTATATTTCTGTTACTCTGATTTCCCAGGTTAACTTTCTACCATTACTAATTTATTTATAAATTTGAGCAAACTTTCTTTAACCCACAGTTGTCAGAGCCTTCCAGAAAGCATGGGGCTTGACACTTAGAGGGATAATTTAAATAAATTAGTCCCTTTTCCAGCCTTCAGCAGTTTTCAGCATAAAAGGGCTCTTTCTTGTGAGTATTCATGCTTGCATCAGCTTGATTTTGATGAATGCCCTGCAAATTCCCTGATAGTACCTCAGACAGAGAGATCTTAGACCCATGTCAACAACGGTATTTAAAGCTCCCTCATTTCCAGAACATATCAGCATTCAGAGAGACACCAATGTGAGTACGAGGAACCTACTATGCAGCTTTGCCAGCTTCTGGGGTTGGGTTTTACTGCTAGGTTTGCAGGAACTCTCTATGCCACAGGGAGAGAGGTTAGAATAGAGTCACAAGAGTAAAGTCCACAAGGATGTGTTTAGGGGAGTATAAAAAGAACCACAAGATAACACCAGGGAGGCACACTACGTACGTAACCTCCTGTAGGTCAGCAGAGTTAGAAGGCAAGCTCAGCCTTCTCACTGAAGAGCTAGAAAGTGCCAAGTTCAAGTCAGTACACTAGTTAGCATGGGTGCAGCAAAGGCTAACACGAAAGACTGTGTGCCTTGCTAGCTCTGTAAGGGTCAGCCATTTCCAGAACTCCTTAACAGGGTACTGCTTCTCTCACTGTGAGATTTGTCTGATGTGAATTGTCAGCCTAGAGGACAGAAGGGGTTTGGATAGAAACACACTGTTATATATTCAATGCAAGAGGAGATCTTTTCATTTTTCTTTAGGTGTGAGTCCTGATTTGAAGTCCTGGCAGTGAGCAGGCAGAAGGAAGGAAAGAGAAAAAGACAGCATTTGCTTCCTACCAGCCTCCTGATGATCATGAAGGTCCCTTTCAGTCCTCACATACTAGGTTTGGTCCAACTGCCTGCTTTCCTGGCTTAGAATTCTCACAAGCCTTTGTGTTTTCTCTCATTTAAAGAACTTGTAAACTTCCCTGGCAGTCTAGCGCTTAAGACTCTATGCTGCCAATGCAGGGGGAACGGGTTCTGTCCCTGGTTGGAGAACTAAGATCCCACAGGCCATGTGTTGCAGTCAAAAACTAACTAACTTGCCCCTTTCACTCTGTGTGTTGTTATGGACTAAATATTGGTGTTCTCCTCCCCAGCTCATATGTTGAAATCTTACCCCCAAATATGACAATACCAGGAGATGGGGTTTTGGGGAGATGATTAGGTCATGAGGATGGAGCCCTTGTGAATGGCACTGGAGCCCTAATGAAACAGACACCAAAGAGCTCCTTGGCTCCATTTCTGCCCTGTGGAGATACAATGAGAAGACAGTGCTCTGCAACTCAGAAAAGGATTTTCACCAGACCCCAACTGTACTGGCACCCTGATCTCTGGTTTCTAGCCTCTAGATCGGTGAGGAATAAATTTCTGTTGTTTATAAGCCTCCCAATCTATGATGATTTGTTATAGAAGCCCAAAGTGACTAAGACACATGCTCTTAAAAAGATCTTTAGAATGCTTTTAAAACTCAGTGTGGTGACTGACTCTCCATAGTGTACTGCCAACAGATGGGTGAAAGCTCCCGCCCTGACAGGCTGTGCTGGCCACCATGCCTGGGTGTCCAAAGTGCTGTCTTCTTACTTCTTGTGAATGAGCAATGATAATATTAGGAAATGACCTGCCAGGGCTAGAGTACTCAAGGAACTATTGACAGAACATCTTTCAAGTAATGGGGAGAGCTGAGAAAAAATATCTCAGCTTATTTTTGTGGTTTGGGTGGTGGTGATACAGCAAGTGAATGGTGATATTATTTATTATGGAAAATGCAATTGCCATGACTGCAAAAATCAAGGCTGATAAACTGCATTGCACTATATTTTTAAAATTGATTCACGAATCTCTTCTGATTTAGTAGCGAAAAACAAAGTTGGAACAAGTCACTAATAAAATGGATCTTTTTTGCTAATTATAATACTTGCTTATAAAGGTGATCTGTATGTCACATTTACAAAGGATACAGGATGATACTGACATTTATTTATATTATTTTCTTAATTTATATTTATTTTTTAAGATTTGGGTATCATTTAATGAGGGATGGAGAGAAGAGAGAGGGAAACTATAATGTGAAGAACTAAGCCAATGCAAAATAAAGATGGAGCGTTTTCTAGAAGGTGGGGAAAGTTTGTCCCCTGAGAGCAAAATACAGAGCAAGCATGCTCAGTCTCTCAGTGGTGGTCCCAATCTTTGAGACCCAATGGACTGTATTCCACCAGACTGTAGCCTACCAGGCTTCTCTGTCCATGGGATTTTTCAGGCAAGAATACAAGAGTGGGTTGCCATTTCCTCCTCCAGGGGATCTTCCTAACCCAGGGATCAAACCCACGTCTCCTGCGTTTCCTGTATTGACAGGTGGAATCCTTACCACTGAGCCACCTGGAAAGTCTGCATAATACAGTAGCCCAAGACAATGAGCAGCTTTACTTAAATAGCAACACATTGATAAAGGGCAACCACCTGAATTGCAGGACAATTGTGGACACAATTTGATTCTGTCAAAAATGCCACCAAATTCTAGTACTCAAAGAGTATGCCATTAGTGCAAGGGCATATAGATGGGAGTGGAAGAAAACTAGAACAAGAATTAATTCAAAAGAAAAGTACTGTTTGAACAAAAGCATCACTATTGTAAATATTGAACAATTCTCTTTTCCTGTATCACTTTGGTTTTATCCATTGTATTGGAATCCCAAAGACGCTAACTCATCCAGTTAGCAAACCAGATATAAACAAATGCTACTTCTAAAAAAGCACTTCTAAAAGGCTCCATCTAAAGGTTGAGGGAGCAGGAGATGAAAAACACAGAGAAGGTTGACAATGCCCCCTCAGGGCAGCGTCACGTTGCTCCCAACAAAGGTGGGCAGTGACAAGTTCTTCCAATAGCTGCTAGGGCCTGATCCCAATTCAGGAAATTCTAGCAATTACATAAAAGCTTGTAAGGGAGATCAGAAAGCACGTTCAATATAGTGAGCTTCCCCTTCTTTTGCTATCATTCGAGGAAAATTTTTTCACACACGCCAAAAAAAAAAAAAATACGAAAGCCCTCTATATAATCCCAAGTAAATACGAGTCCAATTAAAGCCTTGGCAGTACTTCATTGTGCAGCATTCCCAACTTTGATAAAATATTTGAAACAGCTATGCAAATACCTATGTTTCACATAAACATCCACCCTAAATGAGTGCTCATTTGCTTGTTACATATGCAACCAATTCTCTTTTTGGGTAAACATCTGTCCATTTACCTGTAAAAGAATCAGGACTCAGACTTTCCTCACTCTTCAGCCTTAATTTCCTTCATCTCTGCCTCTTCATGTCCTATTTCTATTCTTCAAGGCAAGCCCAGATCATACCTTCTTAATGAAACATTTTGGTCACCACAATGTAAAGGGACTTCCTTCTTTGGCAAAACCATGGTACACGTTGGTCTGTGTAATTTATACATAGTTACTAATTATTTTGCCTTGTATCAATTATTATTTTTAATAACATACAGATACTTTCTGCACATCTGGATTGTAAGCTCTTAAAAGGCAAGGTGATGTTACATATTATAGCTGTTAAGGGAAAGAAACCCACTGGCTCCACCGCTGTGTGAACTGAGTAAATGCCCCAACCTCGGTGCTATGAACTGTAATTGGGAACAGAGCTCTTCGAGTCGTTCTGAGCATGACATAGGTGACTGTTTGTGGCACAGCATCTGGCACGTAGAGAAGGCTCAATAAAAGATAGTCATCCTGACGGTCAGTTACTCTCTGATTGCTCCTCAGTGCCAAGCTCTGTACCTGGTACATGACATGTGTTCACTGCTGGTATGCCTGATTGCCCAATAAGTACCTATCTATGGCTCTCGCCATGTAACATCTATTTCCCATTCTGTTGAATGGTTCCCTAATTTCTCTTTGATGAAACTTGCCATCCCTCTTTTCCTACAGCCTCATCCCATCCTGACTTCATATGGTTCCCTGTCAGCCCATCCTCCCACTGGCCAGATTGAAGGTATCAGAACCCATGTGATGCTATAGGGTTACCTAGCAACCAACCTTCCTTTCAATGTTCTTCTTTAGCAAGAGTCACTCTAGGAAACCATGTAAGCCTGTAAAACTATCACTACCCCTTTCTAGATTTGGGAGACTTCAAGGTACTGACAGAACACCCCCATTCTACCCTAGTCCTCATCTCCAGGAAAGCTGACAGTTCTAAGGGTGTGTCCAGATGGCCCTCTTCTTTGTAGGCTAAATCAATTCACCGTCATTGGGAATTCATTGGTAGTTAAACATTTCCAAGAGGATTCCTAGTAAAGATATTTGTTTGAAGAGTAGCAGGACTTCCACTTGAACCAGAAGTGTGTTCAACTGAGAATTCTGGAACATCTAGGTCAGTTTAAGGGTTTGTTACAAGTTTCTTTCCCTTGTATTTATCAGAAGAATCAGGTCCTCCTGGGAAAGCAGAGACACTTGCGTAGGAGCAGTGAACTCCATCAAAGGTGAGGCCCCTCTGCCAAGGAAAACAACTAGATCCCAGTGTCATGTGGCTACTTTAGCCCATATGGGTTCCTGTCACATGGATCTATTTGTAGATCTGTGAATAAATTCTGATTTCCCCTACTTGTCCACCATATATCAGCTCAAGAGTTAGTTACTTTGAAGTCTGGGGTGGAATGACTGCAGTGGTGATGGTGATGGGTTAGTCCCTAAGTTGAGTCCGACTCTTTTGGGACCCCATGACCATAGCATGCCACGCTCCTCTGCCCATGGGATTTCCCAGGCAAGAATACTGGAGTGGGTTGCCATTTCCTTCTCCAGGAGATCTTCCCCACCCAGGGATGTAACCCAGGTCTACCTGCATTGCAGGTGGATTCTTTTACTGACTAAGCCACCAGGGAATCCCAACTGCAATGGGAGGGCAGACAAAAACAGAACAGTTTCACAAAAGCTCACCAAGTTATTCAGGGTTCAAGAGATCAGCAGCAGCAGTAACAACATTCTTATCTTGGATTAAACTCCCCTCGGCAAAGGGCATGGGGAAACTTGGCATAGGAAGTGGTTGGCATCAGCTGTCATGGGGGTTTCTCTAAGAGGTGAGGATGTCCTAAATTGATGTTCCTGGTACATATAGTAGTACCTTAAGACATCAGACATGGGGAAGATGGACACCTCCATCAATGGACATGAGAACTGTCATATTCACAGGCACCAGGGATTAGTCACCCTTCTACCAGTGGCAGGAAACATAACGAGGGGAAAGAGGAGAGAAAATCGAAGCTATCTTATTCTGAGAGGACTTAGTTCAAGAAGCATAAATTAAAGTGCTCCCTGGAAATTGCCCGCCCCAGACATGTGAGAAAGCCTGAAATTATCATAGAGCATAGAGTGAAGCAATCCAGGAAAACAGTCTTTGGGGATGACCACAGTGGTTCTGCTCTTCCTCTGGACAGTCTGGCAAATGTTGAGTTACATAAGCCTGGAAAAGCAGCACATTTGGAAACGTGTGGAGGCATGGCTCTGCTAGCCCTGAAGTGAAAGCATTAATTTTGAGCTAAAAAGGAAAAGAAAAAAAGCAACTTTTTTTCAAACCTGACATCCATTTCAATGTTAACAACCTAAAGCCTTTCAAAACACGGTGTGAGGACTTAATACTGCCTTTTATAATGGCTGAAACTTTTATTGAAAATGTTTGGTCCTAGACTCTGCAAGATCAGTCAGACAAAAGTGAGTGACACATTTAAAAGGCAAATGATTCTTCAAAATGTCAAGCCCAGGAACAAATTTTGGAGCTGCAGTTGGTAAAAACTGACAAAAAAGTACTGCACAGAAGCAGTGAAACTTTTCACCAAGTCCTCAACACTTCATACGTGAGTTTGGGGTCCTCAGGTTGAATTATTTATCTTTCAGATCAAGGCCAAGGGTCTGTTAAGGAAATGGTAAGTCCTATTTGTATGTATTCTTTTTTAAAAAAAAATTATTTTTTTAAACTGAAGACTAATTACTTTACAATATTGTGGTAGTTTTTGCCCTTCATTGACATGAATCAGCCATGAGTGTACACGTGTCGCTCATAGCGAACCCTCTCCCATGTCCCTCCCCATCCCATCCCTCTGGGTTGTCCCGGTGCATCGGCTTTAGGTGCCCTGTTTTATGCACTGAACTTGGATTTGTGATCTATTTCCCATATGGTAATATACATGTTTCAGTGTTATTCTCTCAAATCATCCCAGCCTTGCCTTCTCCCACAGAGTCCAAAAGTCTGTTCTTTATATCTGTGTCTCTTTTGCTGTCTTGCATATAGGGTCATTGTTATCATCTTTCTAAATGCCATTTATATGCCTTGATATACTGTATTGGTGTTTTTCTTTCTGACTTAGTTCACTCTGTAGAATAGGCTCCAGTTTCATCCACCTGATTAGAACTGATTCCAATGTGTTCTTTTTAATAGCTGAATAATATCCATTTGTGTATATGGACCACAACTTTCTTATCCATTTGTCTGCCAATGGACATCTAGGTTGCTTCCATGTTCTAGCTATTGCAAACAGTGCTGTGATGAACATTGGGGCACACATGTCTCTGTCAATTCTGATTTCCTCGATGTGTATGCCCAGCAGTGGGATAGCTGGGTCATATAGCAGTTCTATTTCCAGCTTTTTAAGGAATCTCCACACTGTTCTCCATAGTGGCTACAATCGTTTGCATTCCCACCTACAGTGTAGGAGTGTTCTCTTATCTCCATACCCTCTCCAGGATCTATTGCTTGTAGACATTTTGATAGCAGCCATTCTGACCTGCGTGAGATGGCACCTCATTGTGGTTTTGATTTGCATTTCTCTGATAATAAATGAAGAGCATCTTTTCATGTGTTATTTTAGTCATCTGTTTGTCTCCTTTAGAGAAATGTCTGTTTAGTTCTTTGGCCCATTTTTCGATTGGGTCATTTTTTTTTTCTGGTATAGAGCTGCATGAGCTGCTTGTATATTTTTGAGATTAATTCTTTACTAGTTGTTTCATTTGCTATTATTTTCTCCCACTCTGAAGGCTGTCTTTTCACCTTGCTTATAGTTTCCTTCGTTGTGCAAAAGCTTTTGTGTTTAATTAGGTCCCATTTGTTTATTTTTGCTCTTATTTCCATTACTCTGGGAAGTGGGTCATAGAGGATCTTGCTGTGATTTATGTCAGAGAGTGTTTTGCCTATGTTTTCCTCTAGGAGTTTTATAGTTTCTGGTTTTACATTTAGATCTTGAATCCATTTTAAGTTTATTTTTTGTGTATGGTGTTAGAAAGTGTTCTAATTTCGTTCTTTTACAGGTAGTTGACCAATTTTCCCAGCACCACATCTTAAAGAGATGGTCTTTTCTCCATTGTATATTTTTACCTCCTTTGTCAAAGATAAGGTGTCCATAGGTGTGTAGATTTATCTCTGAGCTTTCTATTTTGTTTCACTGGTCTATATTTCTATCTTTGTGCCAGTTCCATACTGTCTTGATGATTATAGCTTTGTAGTATAGTCTGAAGTCAGGCAGGTAGATTCCTCCAGTTCCATTCTTCTTTCTCAAGATTGCTTTGGCTATTCAAGGTTTTTTTGGTATTTCCATACAAATTGTGAAATTATTTGTTCTAGTTCTGTGAAAAAATTTCAACAATTATCACCTCAAATATTTTCTCATGCCCTTTCTTTTTGTCTTCTTCTTCTGGGATTCCTATGATTCAAATGTTGGGGCATTTAACATTGTCCCAGAGGTCTCTGAGGTTGTCCTCATTTCTTTTAAGTATTTTTTCCTCTCTGCTTCATTTTCTTCCACCATTCTATCTTGCACCTCACTTATCCTATCTTCTGCCTCAGTTATTCTACTGCTAATTCCCTCCAGAGTGCTTTTGATCTCAGTTATTGCATTATTCATTACTGATTGACTGTTCTTTATTTCTTCTAGGTCCTTGTTAAACATTTCTTGCATATTCTCAATCCTTGTCTCTCGTGTATTTATCTGTAACTCCATTTGTTTTCAAGATTTTGGATCATGTTTACTATCACTATTCTGAATTCTTTTTCAGGTAGACTCCCTATCTCTTCCTCTTTGGTTTGGTTTGCTGGGCATTTATAACATTCCTTTACCTGCTGAATATTTCTCTGCCTTCTCATTTTGTTTAGATTGCTGTGTTTGGGGTTCCCTTTCAGTAGGCTGGAAGTTTGTGGTTCCTCTTTATTGTGCACCCCTGTGGGTGGGGTTGGACTAGTGGCTTGTCAAGGTTTCCTGGTTAGGGGACCTTGCGCCTGTGTTCTGGTGGGTAGAGCTGGATCTCTTCTCTCTGAAGTGCAATGAAGTGCCAGTAGTGAGTTTTGGGGTGTATATGGGTTTGGCATGGCTTTGGGCAGCCTGTCTTTTAACGCTCAGGGCTGTGTTCCTGCTTTGCTGGAGAATTAGCATGGTGTGTCTTGCTCTGGAACTTGTTGGCTGTTGGGTAGAGCTTGGTTTCAGTGTACGTATGGAGGGTTTTGGATGAGCTCTTGTCTATTAATGTTCCCGGAATCAGGAGTTCTCTGATGTTCTCAGGTTTTGGAGTTAAGCCTCCTGCCTCTGGCTTTCAGTCTTATTCCTACAGTAGCCTCAAGACTTCTCCATTCATATAGCACAGATGATAAAACATCTAGGTTAATGATAAAACAATTCTCCACAACAAGGGACACCCAGAGAGGTTTACAGAGTTACGTGGAGAAGAGAAGAGGAAGGAGGGAGACAGAGGTGACCAAGAGGAGAAGGGAGGGAGTCAAAAGGGGAGAGACCAATCTAGCCAGTAATCAGTTCCCTATGAGCTGTGAAGAACACCCAGAGAGATTCATAGAGTTAAGCAGAGAAGAGAAGGGGGAGGGAGGAGACAGAGGTGACCTGGGAGAGAAAAGGGAGAGTCAAATAGGAAGAGAGCAATCAAACCAGTAATCACACCCCTAAGTGAAAATGGGTACTGAAGATTAGATTCTTTAAGGTACAAAATTTATAACAAATACAAAAAAGCAAAGATTAAAAATCTAGAGTAAAGGTTAGACTCTCAAAAATACAATATTAAAAATACAAAACCACAAAAATTATAAAATATACATATATATCAAATTTGCTTTAAAAATAGGGTCTCTTTTTGGGTTTCCCTTGTGGCTCAGCCAGTAAAGAATCTTCCCACAATGTGGGAGACCTGGATTAGATCCCTGGCTTGGGAAGATCCCCTGGAGAAGGGAAAGGCTACCTACTCCAGTATTCTGGCCTGGAGAATTCCATGGACTGTATAATCCATGGGGTCACAAAGAATTGGACATGACTGAGTGACTTTCACTTTCACACAAGGTAAATAGTAGGTTATAAAAATGAAAATTAAAGGCATAATAAATAACTTAAATTTTTTAAAAATTAAAAAGTGATAATAGTAAAAATATATCTTGGAATTTCTCTGGAGCTGTTGTGGGCAGTGTGGGGTCAGTTCAGTTTCAGATAGTTCCTTATTCCAGCTTGTACTTGTTCTCAAGGTCTATAGGCCCCTGCAATGCTTAGTCAATGTTAGCAGCAGCTTTCAACCTGTTGCACTTGTCACTTCCAAAGCAGTTCCCTCTTTTTTATTTATTTTAACTTCCTCTGTTTGCAGGTCTCTTAGTGTCTAATTTCTGCCCGGACACAAGGAGGTGAAGGTGGTCACTTATTTAGGCTCACTTGTTCAGTTATGTTGTAGCGAGGGAGGGACAGTGCAAACAAATATCGCTGGTGTGTGTGGGGAGTGCTCGCAGTGTACGGACCACACTGAGTTTGCCCCAGCTCGAAGTGTGTGCTTTCTAGGTCTACATTGCTCAGGCTCCAGGGTGCTCTGCAGGAGCACCGCCCAAAGTGGGCCCTGCATTTTGTGAACTCCCCAGGTCTAAGCCGCTCAGGTTCAGGGTCTCAGGTACTCCTCAAGGGCACAGACTCAGTTGAGTGTGTGTTTTGTGCCCTTGCCAGGTCCGAGCAGCTCAGGCGACCGGGTGCTTGGCGAGCGCACTGTCCCAGGTGCACTGTGCATCTTAATCACCTCCCCAGTCCCAACCGCTTGGTTTTCCAGGTGCACCGCTAGAGCGCCGTCTCAGGTGTGCCCTGTGTCTCCTCTGGGGAGCTGATCTCAGGCTGCGACCCTCCTGGTAGATGTCAACTGTCCAGAATCCCAGGAAGACGTGGTTAGCAACTGGAAGCCTGATCAGTTTGGTGGAGGAAGCCGGTCTCTGGAGCCAAGATTGCCTCTTGCCTTCCGGCTCTGGCAGTCACAAGCCTGCCTCTCTGCCTCCGGCGGGGTAAGGGGGAGGGGCCTGTATGCAGCTGGGTAGCTCTCCTTTGGTATTCGCTCAATCCTTTGTTCTGTGAGCCAGTCAGGCTACAGTTTAGAGCCTTTCGCAGGAAAGTTCTCTTTTTTTTTTCTCCCTCTCTCTTGTGAACCCACAGTTTGGGTTGCTATCTCACATTAGCTCCCTGATCATCCTCAGGGCATTCAGGCCCCGTCCTTACCCTAAGCAATGCAGCCCGCGCCTCCCTAATCCAGCCCCTGCTTACTGGTGGCAGACACAAGCGTCTGGGCTACTTCTCTGTTAGCAGTTGCGGTTGGGCGCATATTCTGGTTTTTTTTTTTTTTTTTTTTTTCCCTCCCAGTTATGTCGCCCTCTGAGATTCCAAAACTCCCCACAGACCTGCCTGTGAGAGGGTTTCCTACTGTTTGGAACCTTTTCCTCCTTTATCACTCCCTCCCCAGGATGGGTCTCTGTCTCTCTTTCATCTCTCATATTTTGTCCTACCTTCTTTCGAAGAGAATGGGCTGCTTTTCTGGCCTGGGGTCCTCCACCAGTGTTCAGAAATTGTTTTGTGGAAGTTTCTCAGCATTCAAATGATCTTTTGATGAATTTGTGGGAGAGAAAGTGGTCTCCCCATCCTATTCCTCCTCCATCTTGGGACCACCCTCTGGTAGGTCCTATTTGTACGACAAGACTTTTACCATAAGAGCAAGTCCATGGAGTGCCCTCTATATAGCTTTATCCCTGAGTGTTACAGAATGTAACTGGCATCACTGGGTAGGCTAGTATTACCAGGACAGACTCTCTAGACACTTTCTTTGTACACCCCAACTCTGCCAGAAGCCACCCATTTCTCATTCCCAGCTAGGGCACATAGGTCCCGAAGGTCGAGAAAACTTCTGACTCATCAGGTGTCCTAGTTCAAAACATAACATTCAGTTCTGGGGCCCTAAAACTTTGTCCCCAACACAAAGCCCCTAAATGAGCAACAAGATAAGCTGACATAACGTCTTACCAAGATGGAGTAGAAAATGTAGTACAAGGAGAAGGGCACACAGGCAGAGCCCACCCAAACCCACAGTTGAGGAGACAAAGATGAGTGTGGGGAGATACAGGCAGGCAGCTAGAATAAGCAAGACAGCTGAAGAGGAGGAGATGGCTGCATCGAAAAAGAACCTTGGAGATCTGTAGAGGAGCCCTGGAGAATTTAGCAGAGGCCTGGCCTGGGATGAAACTACCTGAGGATGGTGAAATTGACCCAAGGATTAGAGAAAACACTGCCTGGTGCCCATACAGGGCTGGGAGAGTGCCTGTTCCCACCAGCAAGACTGCAAGTCCCACAATTCACAGACCACTGTAAAGAGGGCACATAAGTGCTTGCCTCACTAGTGCGAAATAGCTGCCCTAGGCTAAATACTCCTCTGGACTTTCCAGAACTCAACTTTCCAGGTAGTTCAGTGTTAGTCACTCAGTTATTGTCCATCTCCTTGCGACCTCATGGACTGCAGCCCACCAGCATCCTCTGTCCATGAAATTCCCAAACAAGAATCTTGGAGTGGGTTGCTATTTCCTTTTCCAAGGGATCTTTCTGAACCAGGGATGGAACCCAGGTCTCCAGCATTGCAGGCAGATTCTTTACTGTCTGAGCCAGTAAAGAAACAAAAGACAAAAATAGGTATGGAAATACAAAAATAACCAGGACCCAACAGGGTAAAAGGTTACCAGATGTGCCAAGGATCTAAATGAGCAGTGAAATCAATCAATTAAAACAAACCCAAAATTGACACAAGAGTTAGTACTAAAAGACAAGGTCATTAAAACAGCTATTATAACTGTATTCTATGTGTTCAAAGAATTAAGAAGAGATATGAAAGATAAAAAGACCAAAAACTCCTAGAGATAAAAATGTACTTGGATGGAATTAATAGCATACTAGTCATTGTTTTGTAAAACCAAAAGC
This sequence comes from Ovis canadensis, assembly GCF_042477335.2. NCBI lineage: Eukaryota > Metazoa > Chordata > Mammalia > Artiodactyla > Bovidae > Ovis > Ovis canadensis. The sequence goes on from NC_091247.1 coordinate 65,254,353, forward strand.
AGGTTCTTAGAAAAAAAAAAATCAATAAAATGGTAAATCTCCAGCTAGATTAATTAATAAAAAAGACAGTCTGAAAACACAAATCCTCACTTTTAGAAAAGGAAGAGGTGACATGACTAAGTTTTTTAGCCTACTGGAAGGATAGGGAATATTATATCAAATTTATATTGATAAATTCAATCACTTAGACAAAAATGAAAAAATTCTTCACAGAAACTATTAGAACTTGCTCAAGAAGAGAAAGATAATTCTAATAATCCTATTCATTAAAATTTTTTTTTGCAGTTTAAAACTCTCCCACAAAGAAAACTGCAAGACAAGATGGATTCACTGTTGAATTCTTCCAAACATATAAGAAAATAATACCAATTTTTACACAAACTCCTTCACAAAATTGAAGAGAAGGAAATAATTCCCATCTCATTTTACAAAGCCAGAATTACCCCAATAGCAAAACCAAAAACCAACAAGAAAACTGCAGATGAATATTCCTCATGAACATAGTTTGTTTATTTTTTTTTAAATTCCAACAAATGGAATTCTGGCCTGGAAAGACTCTGTTTGATGAACCAAATACATCAAAGCTAATGAGACATCAGAGAGTTAGGGACTTTGACTGTATCATGTTGTCAACATCTCCAGCAAAACAGCATTTTAAATAACTAAGTTTGTCCTTTCCACAAAGTCAAAAAAGCAATTCTTCTCTTTGTTCACTAAGATGACCATGTTTTGGATATGGAGAAAATATAAAGCAATGCTTTGTGCACAGATTCTGGAGTCAGACTGCTTGATACTGAGTTTCAGCTCCATCTCATTACTAGCTTTATAACTGGGGAATATGATTCAACTTCCCTGTGCAAGAATTTCATCCTATGCATCAGTTGCATTTGCTATAAAATGGTGTTCATAATATCTCTTTATCTTGAGGATGCTGTGAGGAATAAATGAGTTATTCCTTGTAGGACACATGGAACAGTAGAGAGCTACATAGAGAACTTAGTTGGTGCTTACCCAGTCTAGCCAAGGGCAGTAGTATGCTTCCCAGGTGGCTCAGCAGTAAATAATCCACCTGCCAATACAGGAGATGTGGCTTCGAACCCTGGGTCAGAAAGATCCCCTGGAGAAGGAAATGGAAAAGTCCAGTATTCTTGCCTGGGAAATCCCACAGACAGAGGAGCCTGGAGGGCTATAGCACATGGGGTCACAAAGAGTCGGACATGACTTAGCAACTAAAGAACAAAATTGTGTAAATAGCCATGAAAGACATACATTGAACTGAGTATTAGAGAAACTTCTACTGGGTGGATTTATCAGGAAGGAAGTGAGGGATGAGCACACCACCAGAAGTCATGAGTATAACAAGTACTTAGCAGCCGTTAAGATTATTGGTATATTCCAGACACTGTGATTAAGATAATATGTTTTGAATGCAGAATGTATTTTTGTGGAATGCACGTAAGGGGAAAAAAGAGGAAGGGTTACACAACATAAGAGTAAAAGCTGGAAATTGAGGACAGATGATGCAGAGCTTTGTGTGCCATGAGAAAGCAGTACAATTTGATCCTGGTCAAGATAAGAGACCATTGAGGAATTTAATGCAAGAGAGTGTCATAGCCAATATATATTTTTAAGATAATTTGGGGGCAAGTATGGAAAATCGATCCAAGAGAAGGAAGGTGAAGTCAGCAGAACTTGCTAAAGAGGCTGTATTAGTTTCCTGTTGCTTTCATAACAAATTATCAAAACATTAGTGACTTAAGACAATACAAATTTATTTGTTATCTTCCAGTTCTGGGGTTCCAAGTCTGACAGAGTTCTCATTGGGCTGAAACCAAGGTGTTGGCAAAATTGCCTGCCTTCTAGAGGCTCCCTGGTGGCTCAGATGGTAAAGAATCTGTCTGCAATGCAGGAAACCTGGGTTCGATCCCTGGGTCAGGAAGATCCCCTGGAGAAGGAATAGAAACCCACTCCAGTATTCTCACCTAGAGAATTATATGGACAGAAGAGCCTGGCGGGCTGCACACAGTCCATGGGGTTGTAAAGAATCAGACACTCCTGAGTCACTAACACTTTCACTTTTACTTTACCTCATTTCCTTAGTGTAGTGCTTATCACGTTTGCCTCTCACACAAAAGGTCCCCAGTAAAGTTGGGCTTCCCCAGCAGTTCAGACAGCAAAGAATCTGCCTGCAATGCTGGAGACATGGGTTTTAATCCCTTGGTTGGGAAGATCCCCTGGAGGAGGACACAGCAACCCGCTCTCATATTCTAGCCTGGACACTCCCCATGGACAGAGGAGCCTGGTGGGCTACAGTCCATGGGGTTGCAAAGAGTCTGACATGACTGAGCGACTAAGCACAGCACAGAGGCTCTAGGGTGGACCCATTTCCTTGTCTTTTCCAGCACCTAGAGGTCATCTGCTTTCCTTGGTTTGTGACCCTTTCCTCTGTCTTCAAAGCAGCAACAGAAGGTTAAGATTTTCTACATCAGGTCATTCTGGCTTTTTTCTATGCCTCCTCTCTTTTCCACTTTTAAAGACCACTGTGGTTAAAATGAACTCACCCGAGTTATGCAAGACAATCTCCCCATTTGGGGATCAGCTTATCAGTGATCTTACTTCCCCTTTGCCATGTAGCATAATCACAGGGCCTGGAGACTAAGACATGAACACCTTTCAGGGGCCATTACTCTTCCCATCACAGAAATTATTACAAAATCTCAGATAGGACGTTATAAGGGCCTAAATAAAGGTTGTTACAAAAGAAATAGATAGGAGGGAACCTATTAATATTTAATATTAATATTAAAGAGTGTTTAGTTCCCTTGTAACTCACATGCCATAGGGCAACTAAGCCCAAGTACCACAACTACTAAGTCCATGCTCTGGAGCCTGTGAACAGCAGCTACTGAGCCTATCCACACACCGCAGCTACTAAAGCCTACATGCTTAGAGCCCATGCTCTGCAACAAGAGGAGCCACAGCAAAAGAAGACCCAGTGCAGCAAAAAATAAAGATTTTTTTAAAAGAGTACATATATTCATATGGGGGAGGGTTGGGGTGGACAGAAGGCATGAGGGAGAGAAGGAGATTAAGGATGTTTCCTAATTGGTTAAATTTGAAAAAAAAAAAATCTTGGTGAAATCTTATACCTTTATTCTGTGGGAAAGATTGAAAGCAGGAGGAGAAGGGGGTGATAGAGGATGAGATGGTAGGATGGCATCCCTGACTCAATGGACAGGAGTCTGAGCAAATGCAGGGAGATGGTAAAGGACAAGGAAGCTTGGCATGCTACAGTTCATGGGGGTCACAAAAAGTCGGACACGACTTAGTAACTGAACAACAACATTCTGAATTCAGTTTTCAGTATGTGAATATAAAGATCTCATGGAAAATGAAGGGTGAAATGTCCAAAAGGTTACTGGAAATTGGAACTGAAGTTCAGAAAAGCAGTAATGCTGATGACCTAGATCTGAACACTGGCATGTACAATAATATTTGAAGTCTCTGAGTAGCTTGCTGTGAGTTACAAAGTTCACTGAATACATCTGCACACATATTCACACTCAATACCAGCAGCTTTCATTGGTACAAGTGGATGTTTAACATGAAAATATGACATATCCTATAAATAAATTGCAAGTGATCTACTATACATACAGCTGAATCTTGGCCAGTAGTTCATAAGAGTAGCAAAGACAGGAATCTAAGGGTGAATCCCCACAGAGGTGGCCATCCCAAGTCCAAAGAAGGCAGAAATGAGGTCAGGATGTGTTCTAGCTTAGAAGCAGGGAACTGCCACATGGAATGCAATCTGTGACTTTCCAGCTCCAGGTTCTCATGTTTTGTCTCTCACTGAAACACTTTTGAGAATATATATATATATATATATATATATCCCACTGGAAACCAGGTTTCTATTTAAGAATTATGGCATCTCCCTATTTTTGTGAGCGGCTTTATCTATGTATATCTTAAAAAGACATTGTATATGGGAAATCTCGGCAACTTCCCTTTGAATTTTCTGTGAGCCTAAAATTGTTTTTAAAAAGAGTCTTTTAAGAAAAGTTAATATCTGAGGCATAATGACATATTGATTCAGAATATTTCTCCCAAAGCTCCATGGTTTTAAGAATATTCATTTCATTAATTAAGAAACACAGGTGGCATGATACTGGTAATATACCAACAAATAAGGGTGACTTTAAAAACCTCTCAGAGAAAAGGCTGGAGGTATTATACAGGTCTGTTAATTCACAGCACTGTAAATGGTATACCAGAAAAACCTTAAGGAATGAAGCATCCTGTAACAAAAATTTAGAGTTCCATGTAAGTGGCTGGGGGTGGTTGAGAAGGCAGGATGGAAATGTCCATTTAAATATAGGATCTTGATTAATTTTCTTCGATAGTGGAACCATAATAACCAAAAATAAGCTCGCTGGTGTAGCTGTGGTGACATATGAGTTGGAACGCATGGCATGTACAAAGGTGAGTAATAAAAGTGAAGCAAACGAGCGAAAATATATCAAAAGTGACGAAAATTATATGTTTTCATTGTTAAGAGATGTAGTGAAACTCTCATCTGGCAAATTCCAATTCAGCATTTCCTTGATATATCTTTTATAATTTTCACTCTAATTATAATGAAAATCATTTTTCAATGTAATTTTGCAATAAAAATGTTTTTTATTTCTCATTACATAAGAACATGATCTGGTACAGTTCCTGAGCAGGCTTACAATATGCACGCTCTATCTTCCCTTTCTTACCATTTAATCTCTTCATAGTCTACAGATGTCAAGAGGTTCAGATTAAGCTTGTTAAAGATCTGCTTCACTCGAACTCACTGATGATTATTTATTTAGCAGTTTTATGTAACCCTGTCATTGATAAGCACTCTATTAATTTGCCGAGGGACAAATCAACACTAGTTATTTTTCTACCGGCTATTAGACTCCGTGCTGCTGTTTGTTACAAACCACTTGCCAGTTAATTATAAATTATGGGTCCTCTTTGCCTATATTAATTGATATCTCCTCTGCCTTTGTAATACTAGACAAATAAATTGAAGGCAAGATTTATTAAGCAGTGTATGTCTTGTGTCTCTTGATTAGTATTCTTTACTTTTTTTTAACATTTATACTTGTTTATACAGATTTGACAGACCGATGCATTACAGAAATGATCTTTGGTGTTTTTTCAGTAAAGAAAGAAAAGATTTAATAAGCTTCCTACAAATTTATTTCAAATCACCCACAATTCAGTGTAAGCAATTCCTAAAATGTCTTTTGCTTTTGTGCTTACAGACTGGTAACAGCAGTTTCTCAATTATGCAAAAGCTAATATTCAAATGGTTTTAAAGTCTATATACATAGTTGCCATAAGACAAATAAATATGATGCATATATATATATACCTTAAAGTCTGTATCACTTTACACATGCAATATCTAATGTCTCTTCATCTTATTGAATGTATACATTCTATTACACATGCTCTTACATATGTATGAGATATGTTTTCTCTACTTTTCTCATTTAAACAATCTGTAGGTGTAACACGTAGTGACAAAACAACAAACAGTAGCCATTTTTAATTTTCAGAAGCATAAATTCTAGATGGCAATTGTCACAGGACATGTACCTTTCCAAGTATACCCCACAGAAAATCTGGAGTCAGATTTCGGTCAGGTAGGAAGAAAAAGAACATTTTATAAAAAGAGTCTTCATTTGTTTGCTCCCTGGACAGTGTCAAACATAGAAGAATTGCAAATTTAATGGAAGGATTACTCCAGAGGGTCATTGGACTCTATTCTGATTTCAGAGGGGTTTAGAATCTAGTTATCTGCCAAAAATTCTGAGTCTCTAAAATCCTAATTTTGTATATAATTTCTCCATGTAATTGACAGTTTTGACCCAAGTTGTGTTTGCAATATCTTGGATTCCTAATAAGTCCCTATCTGACATAAATTCAGAAAATGGACAGCTTGCCCATTGGAGTAGGCGGGTTGTTTTTCCATTAGTTCTCATAGGAAAGGAGAGATATATTGGTCAAGCAAATCTTTTCCTATTTTCAACTCACACATAATTGAATCCCTTCTTCAACAAATTCATGTTTGAAGATTTAAAGACTCCCCAATTAGAATTTAGAGGAAGTCTTCAGAGTAAAATAAGCTAGCTCATTCAGAAAACATGCGCTCTGCTAATGTGTTGTGAAGCTGACCTTGAGCCACTTTTTAATAATGAGATTTCAAGAATCATCTCTTCCTATATACCATACTACCTTTTGTTAGCTGTTTCTGGGCACACCTCCCAGTGGATGTCATAAGTGATAGAATTTCCTGATAGCCTTGATTTATTGGATTATGCAGAAAATAAGCTGTTAATCAGCCCTCACCATGTATTCTTTTGTCTGTATATCCTCCATGTTACCCTTCCTACCATTTACCATCTCACTGCTCAAAATCTCTGCCTGTCATGGACAAACAAGATCAGGGAGGAGTAAGATTTAAGTTAGTAGTCACAATGTGAAATTAGTTTGATTAGCAGTGGATTGGAGTTGACACTAACCTCTCAAATAAATCATTTTCGATTGTTCATGTTTCATATATTCACATCACTTTTGAACCCAACCACATGGTCAATCTATTGCTTGTTGAACCACAGTGTATTATTTTTAATGCTTCATACTATTTTATCCTAACCCAGTGGCTCTCAACTGGGGGCAATTTTACTCCCTAGGGAACATTTGGTAAGGTCTGGAGACATTTATGGGGAAGGAGAGGTACTTCTATGGACATCTAGTGGGTAAAGAACAGAGATAATGCTAAACATTTACAGAGCACAGGATAACCCCCAAAACAAAGAGTTAAATAGTCCCAAATGTCAATAGGGATGAGGCTAAGAAGCCCTACTCTAATCCCTGGAAATAAATCTTAACTTTCTTTCTTGAAGAAATAATGATCAGTCAGCCACAAATTTGGAGGGAGAAACTTTAGAAATCTAGTCCTGACTACATTTTCTTACGTTGTGTTCTAAGTCGCTTCAGTTGTGTTCAACTCTTTACAATCCTATCAACTGTAGCCTACCAGGCTCCTCTGTCTATGGGATTCTCTAGGCAGCTGGAGCGGGTTTACTATGCCCTCCTCCAGGTGATCTTCCCCACCCAGGGATTGAACCCGCATCCCTTATGTCTCCTGCATTGGCAAGTGGGTTCTTTACCATTAGCACCACCTGGAAAGCCCTTTCTTACTTTGGGTGACCCAGAGACATTGCCTTATGCACCCACTGATAAAGACTTGAGGGGCTCAGACAACACTGGGTTTAAAATGCTCACACTAAGGAACTGAAGTGAAGAGAAGCTTCTGTGAAGCTTGCTGTGCGTTTCCTCATGAAAACATTATCAGAAATGCACTGAAGGGAAACATTAAATTCAGTTCTATTCAAGTCAGTTGAACTAGGAGCTCTGAATTGCTCAGCAGTAGGACAAGGAGGAGCTATGAGTTCCAGGTCATGGTGAAATGGAGCAGAACCTTGTGGCCCTTATACCCACCCCCACCACCCCATGTCCTCAGTCTGCCTTTTGTCTGAGGAAAAACTTTAGCCAAAATACAAGTTTAATCAGAGAAGTGAGAAAATGCAGAAATAAAGGAAAACAGTCAAAAGAGATCAAATAATAATAATTTAGTCATTAAACAAAGTCAAGGATCTTTAGTTCCTTCTCAAAGGCTACAGACAATATCCTGAGCCATATTCCTTGAGCTCTTATAGATATTAAAATGCCCACCAGGTAGAAGAAGCTTCCTACAAGATGACAGGACTGGAGCCATGACATAGCAGTCACAATTCTGAGAGCTGGCCTCAAAGAAATTGAAACAAACTGACCCTGGAGTTGAAGAGTAACTGTACTGAAAACACTCGAGATGACACTGATCAGCCCACCACACTACTGATGAAGATTAGTCAGCACTGTCTGTGCCGTTTCTACATGGAGCCCCCTCCCTCCACCTCTCAAATCTCTTGCTCACTGATTGTCAGTTGAGGGGAGTCAGCCTTTGGACAGGAGTCTACCCCACCCCAAAACCCATTGCTAGCATCCAAAATACAGCTAACTTTCCTTTCCACCAACCGTGCCTCCTTATTGGCTTTTAAGCAGCAAGCAGCTGGACCCCCACCTTCAGTCACAATGGAGGCAATCGGGTCACTGAGGGCAAATGCAGTAGAGAAAGCACGGTGGACAAAAGGAAAGGAAGTAGATTTTAGTGCACCTGGGAAAATATAAACATTTACTAACGTGAGCTCTAAATGTTTTCATTCAACAATTGTTTACTGACATCCAGCGGGTATATAGTACTATGTAACGTAACAGTTGTCTTAAACCTTCATAGCTCCACCCCAAAAGTACCTTTAGCATATAATCATGCATAATGATATATACACAGTATATGTAAATCCACATTTTCAATATTAGAAAAATATAATTTCTCGTCTAAAAATCTAGATATTCTAATATTATCTAATGTTCTCATATTATCAAACATGCTCTTCCTAACCCTTGATGCATAAATGTCACTTTGAAGAGTGACTTGACGGACGTGAGTCTGATTGAACTCCGGGAGATGGTGATGGACAGGGAGGCCTAGCGTGCTATGATTCATGGGGTCGCAGAGTCGGACACGACTGAGCAACTGAACTGAACTGAACTGAACAGTGCTGCACTAGGAGTCACAAATTCAGTTCTTCGTATGTAGACCACCAGTTGGTGGTCTTCGTGAGGTCAGCAGCTACATCTTTTTCCTTTTCCTTTGTGTTACTAGGGCTCACAACAAAACAGGGACTCAATACCTGTTTTATTTGATGAATAGAATTTGTCTATAAGGAGTTGATTCAGTTAGATGGAATATGACAGGTGCACCCATAGCTAACTATACTATAAGGTGGAATTTTAACACAGTAGTGATTAAGAAAAAAGCAGATTTGCTTCTGTCATAGACATTTCCAAGACTTACTCTGAAGCTTGACAGAGACGTGCACAAATTTTCCTTCTATTAATATTTCTAATTCTTAGGTGGTCCTTGGAAGATGATCACAAAATAGTGCTCAATTAAGTTTTATAAGATTTAATTAGCTGATTCCGTATTGCATATAAATCTAACATTGGACTCCTCTGGACTTCTAGATTCCTCTAGGATCAAGATGAAACCATTCAATTAGGAATCACATATACCCCTCTCTCTCCAAAATGAGTTTAATTCTTTATTTAAGTCAAGCAGGATTCTTTGGCTTATCCCTTCTTAAACTAATAAGCTTTTTCAATCAATCTGTAACCATGGTTGACATATCATCAAATACATTTATCATGCAAAAATTTTAGCCATTATCATGGCACTTTTAAAGTCATTTGGAAAAACTTGGTATGCTTGGTATGCCATTTGGTATTGTTTTGTTTGTTGGAGTTTATGAACCAGTGGACTGAACCAAAAGGTGAGTATAGTCTCACTTTGGACAAGCAGGGAATTTTCTGCATATTGAATAAGTCAACACTACCCTACTTCTGCAACAAATTAATTTTACTGATTTACTCATTAGTTAAACTTGCAAGTGTTTTGTAACATGGAACCTCCTTACTCACCAATAATACTGAAGGGAACCTGAGTGACTCTTGAATGTAAGTCCTCTATGAAATAAGTTGAAGGAATGACCTCTTACTGATGGAGACTTTAGCTTTCTCTCTTACCTTAGAAGACCAAGCCTGTTATATGGCACATTGCCTCTTTTCCTTAATATCATTAAACTTGTGTGACATTCACTGCACACTTACTATGTTCAATGAGTTGCAATTTCATAGAATCTGCCATTCCTGGAGAAAACTGCTTCCCCAAATGGTCTGAACGCACAGATACTGTCCAGTCAGAAAGCCGTCAGATAAAGTCTTTCCTTTGTATAGCTTGCTGAATGTAACTATTGATGATAGAACTGTGAAACTGTATTACCCCAAATTACTGAGCAATATCTGCTTATTGACTTAATAAACACTAATATGGATTGAATGTCTAGCACATAGTACACTGTATATAATAACACACCAAAAATATCCTATTATTATCTCTATCTTAAAGGTAAGGAAATAGGAACGAGAGATTAAATATCTTGCTACAGTAGGTCACAAGGCATAAGAAGGAGCAGGTACCCTGAGGGGCAGAATCTGCACTTATTTAGAGATACATATAATACTAAAGTCATTATTACATGAAAAACCAGTCCACTTTAAAAACCAATGTACATCTGATGGGGCTTTAGAGTTTGATTGCAGAATTCTCTGAAAGAGGGTTATTTGGGATGTAATTAACATGACAAGGGAAAGACAAGTTTAGCAAAAAGCTCACTTTGAGTGGATAAATTTCTCTTTCTCCTCTTCTTCTTCTTCTTTTTTTTTTTTTTTTAACAAGAAAGCCTTGATAAAAAGCACGTAAAATAACTGCTGACTGAGTGGAGCTCTTGAGCTAAGGGCTTGTGCTATGAAAATTCTACTTTGTCTAGCAAACACTATCAGACAGAAACCTTGAAAGAGGAACATTTATTTTTCTCATTTTCTAAAACAACAACAATAACAACAACAAACCCACCAGCTCTGACCCCATGACCTTCCTGATAACAGGGAAAGACACACACGGGAAGGAGGAATTCAGAAGCCAGCTTCTACTCTGCCAGTGGGAGCTCTTGTTCCCAGCAGCTGCATTTCAGTAGGGAGGTGAGTGGATACATGGGCAGGATTAATTGAGAGGCACTTCTGGGTGTAAGCTTCAGAAAAGTAACCCAAATCCTCTGTACACTAATCAATTACAAAGTCCTCCTTGATAATTCAGTTGGTAAAGAATCCACCTGGAATACAGGAGACCCTGGTTTGATTCCTGGGTTGGGAAAATCCCCTGGAGAAGGGAAAGGCTACCCACCCCAGTATTCTGGCCTGAAGAATTTCATGGGGGGTCTCAAAGAGTTGGACACGACTGGGCAACTTTTACTTTCACTTTCCCACAGTGAAAACAGGGATTTCATGTCACCATCTCTTCTGTCACAAATAGAACACATGACTATATACTAATCCTCTCATTTTCTAAACACAGCCACATTCAAGAGTGAAACTTGCTGCTCAGTCATTCTGTTTCTTTGTGACTCCATGTAGTATAGCCCTCAAGGCTCCTCTGTCCGTGGGATTTCCCAGGCAAGAACACTTGAGTGGGTTGCCATTTCCTTCTCTAGGAGATCTTCCTGACCCAAGGATCAAACCCAGGTATCCTATATTGTAGGCAGATTCTTAACCGTTTGAGCCACCAGGGAAACCCCAGTCACATTCAAGAAGAAATCAAATGCAGTGACTGGTATTAACATGATTTGGAGGAAACTGCGATTGCTTCTAAAAGGCTACAGTTGAGTGATGGAGACCAAGGGCTCTGGAGTAGAACAAAACCTTCCTCAAATAGTAACTCAGCAATCTACTGACTGTGTAATATTGGGTCATTATACCTCTCTGAGTGGCTGCTTTTCCTCTTTAAAATAAATGTAATTCTTACGGGTCCAGATTTGAGAGGATTAAATGAGACAACATGGGAGCACATTGCTTGGCATACAGTGGAGTATGAAAAAAAAAATGTGAATTTTATTATTACATTAGTCCAGATCCTCCAAGAAACAGATGCCAAGATGGGATTCAATGTGTAAGAAATTTATTAGAGGAAACATCTGTGAAAGAAAATGGAGAGAGAGGCTGGAGAGACAGTGGAGCCTTCAAGACATGATACAGTGACCACGAGTGAAGGAGAGATGCAAGGAGAAGACGACTGACTGAGAGAATCTCAAGCCGCCATGCATCCATTTCTAAGGAAAGTCTAGTAAGCCATCATGTGGTCCTTGCGCCTAATTTGCCCATCAGAGGATTCTGACTCTACTAGGAAGGAACCTGCTTCATTAACAGGGTCAGGCTAAGTCAGGCTAGAAGCAGCCTGTGAAAAGCACAGACTGTCACAGACTACACTGGATCACCAGTGTAGCATCTGAGGTTCTAGATCAGTTATGTTCCTGTCATCAAAGAGGTATGTTCTCATGGTAACCACAAGTATTATTCAGTGCAAATCTTTGGGCAGACCACATGTTACTGCTTCAGAAAAAGCAGAGGACGCAAATAAATAAACAAATTGGAACAATGGTACACACAGGGTGCTGTGTTCAGTCACATCCAACTCTTTGCAACCCCCTGGACAGTCACCCGTCAGGTTCCTCTGTCCATGGGATTTCCCGCCCAGTCCTTGATGGGTTACCATTTCCTCCTCCAGGGGATCTTCCCCACCCAGGGATCAAAGCTGTGTCTCCTGCATCTCCTGCCTTGGCAGGGAGATTCTTTACCACTGAATCACCACGGAAGCCCACATATAGAGTACTATATAATATAAAGCAATGACAAAGTCAGGGCACCTTTTAGGTTATGTGTTTATTACAAAGATGGAAAGAAAGTCACAGGAATATAAAGGGATGCCATTACAAATTCTAAGATGATTCTTACTCTGATTAAAAGCAAGTTATAAAAGCAAACAATTCTTCAAAACTGCTTTTTGTCAATCCCTTCCAGCTTAGAACTGACTTTCACAAACAGCTAGATTTCCATAAATCTATTATTATTCATTTTTTCCCTTCTGATTACATGATTATGTAGGTTTCAGCTTGTTTTCTGGTCTTGCACCTCTTTGAGAATCTGAGGAAAGTGTTCATCTTCTCTAGCACCCCTAAAGTGCACAGACATCCATGCAAAATAAAGGGTACAGTTCCAGAGGGCTTGTGAATCCTCTAAAATCCATCGCTGCAAGGCTTAACAGGACTTAGTGCCTAAATCTATAAAGGTGTTAACCTATATGCTTGTAAACAATCTTATAATGCTTGGACTAGGTTCTTCTGTGGGTTAAGACAACCAACCAGATATTTCTATGATGGCATCTTGCTTTTTGAGTTCAACATCTCAGTGCACACTAAGGTGTCACACTAAGGCATCACAACCAAGCCATACTGAACTGGAACACCGTACACGGATATACTGATACATTTCATAAGCAGTGTGCTTGCTTGGGTAAGGAGGTCTTCCTTATCCCTTTGTTTCCCTACACAAGGTGTCAGTTTGGGATGGAGGTCCACACACTCGAGGACATTCAATTACACTTCAAGATCCTTCATTTTAATATATTCGAATTTAATATTACACTTCAGTTCTGAGTCTAGCATGATAAACGTCAGTCACCTCACATTTGGCTCTCTCTGCCTTAGTTAAGTGTTTATGTTTTAGACTCCAGCCCCCTTCTCTCCTTAGATGTCCATGGTTCCAATTGCTCTCCTGTAGTTCATCAACCTATCACCTTTCTGGGAGGAATTATAAATAAGAGGGACAAATGTATGTGTGTGTTGGAGGGGGTGAATAAAGGAAGTCGCTTAAGAAAATTCGGCCACTATTAGGAATGTACTTGAGCCTGGATTCTCCGGCAGAAACTGTGTGAAAAACAACATTCATCACATCACTAGTGCTGGACCCACACAATACCTGTGCGCAAGGGGGTGAATTAATTATTTTGCAGGGAGCCAACTATTTTTCTAGCAGTGGATGCCTCCAATTACTCAGTCTTCAAAGCGCCTGCCCAGCCTGGCTGCCTTAACTCTTCATTTTCTTTCTTTTGGAGGGATTCAAGCCAACACTTCAACCTGGCAGTCTTTTCAGTAAAGAACATAGGAAATGACAGAGGTCTGGAAGAATACATTTCCGCCAAAGCTGGTGACCAATTAGTTGCTTGCCACTGACTGTCATTTCCCTGCTATGAGTGCTATGTTCTTGTAGCTTGGTGATAGACACACTGTTTATTTTCCACTTTACAGTCTTTGCTGATACTCCGAGTCCCACACAGCTGCCTTTAATGCTGCTCTCCTAGAAAGCTGGTGACAGGGGAAAAGATAAAAGGTATGTGAGAGTGGCTAAATGGCAACCCTGAGCAGAGTTGTCTTGGGTGTACAGCAAAGAGAACAGTTATTTCACTCCCTCACCTTTTATTTTAATGCTTCCAAATGAAACTGTGGAAGACACCCAGTCCATGAGGCTAACGCTGAAAGACATAAGCACTGTGGCTAAAGACTTTGTGAGGGTTATTAAGCTGTTGACAATATGAAAATCAGACACAGTCACCACTGGCTCCATAATTGTCTCCTGTTGACGAGCAACTTTCCCTCCACACCACCCCCCCCCACCCAACTTTTATGATTCATCATATTTATTTTTCGTTTCCTCAAGCAACATTTTTTATTAGTTGCACACCCACTGCAGAAATTTAATTTCTGCAAGAGAACAACAAAGCAGTTGATTATTATTATGGAGAATCTGGTACAACATCCAGTGAAATAAAATCTATAAGGCATTAAAATGACAGATTAGGCAAGAGCTGTATTCATTTACAAGTGTTAGAACATCATGCTAATGACTCACAAGCACAACATAAAATGAAAATCAACTCTTTCATGCTGCTTTACGGAGGAACACTGCAAAGCTCGCAGGAACAGAAGCCAGAGTCGCTGTGAAAGAGGCACTGTCCTTTTGTGGTGCGCTCACGGGTTCATCCTTGACGAAACACAAATAAACACACTCCTCTCATGCACAGCCGGAAGCACTCCATGCTTATCCTTTGGTCAGCCCAAACTAAACACTGCTAATCCCGCTAAGGTTTAAAGCGTTCATATGCACCTTGTTGCTTTTTCATGGAGAATAACACTTCACCTATTAGGCAACCTCCACTTTTTATATCCTGCCGGGAGACTGAAGAGAAAGCAGAGAAAAGGGCTCCTCCTGTGATCAGCAACTCAGTTCTTATTCCACACAATGAAGCCCTCATAATTTATATTTACTTGAATCAGTCAGAGCCTATCAACTCTTATTTTCTATGTAATATTTATATTGCATGTTGTCGCTCAAGGTAGATAAGAAGCAAATGACAAGGATGTTAGAGAATATGAGGCCAAAACTTCTAAAAACTAGAGTAGTTATCCTGATAAGAGCACAGACATGAAAATGTTATAGATAAAATGTCTCAAATAATCTCCAGGGCCACCCTACCGGAGGGGAGAGAGTTCTGCAAGAGAACAGAACTAATAAATTCTGCTGATAATATTGGCCTGCACCATCCAAAAACAGTTGAGTGAGTTTCAGCTTTCTCTTTACTTCCTGGAAGGGAAGTATGGAACACATTTCATAGGAAAGTCCATGAAACTATTTAAAATATTAAAAATGTGTTTGGAACCAAAATTTCATATATATAGAAGAATTTATTGTTCTGACAATACTGAATTTAAAATGGTATGGCTCATACATTCTATAAATACATCAGTTCAGTTCACTTGCTCAGTCATGTCCAGCTCTTTGTGATCCCATGGACTGCAACATGCCAGGCTTTCAAATCCATCACCAATTCTCGGAACTTGCTCAAACTCATGTCCATCGAGTGGGTGATGCCATCCAACCATCTCATCCTCTGCCACCCACTTCTCCTTCTGCCTTCAATCTTTCCCAGCATCAGGGTCTTTTCCAAGTCATATGAATACGTATTCTTGAGAATGTACATAATGCACAATGCATTTATAAAAATGTATATACATACAATGTGCTTTATTATATATTACTAATTATATGAGAAATAATCCCTATGCCAGAAAAACAAATAGCATGATTTTTATTAGTGAACTTTTAGAGACTTGTTTCAGGTTGATTGAGTAGTTAATTTTTAGAAGGCAATATCAGACATCAGAGCTTCCTTTCCTTGAACCAGAAATGAAAATATGCAGAAGTCTGATTTCTTGGCTCTATCATGGCTGGCACTGAAATATCAAGGGACTTTAAAATGACTCTGTCAAATAGCTCCTCTTAATACAGCAGACAGCAGGAGGTTATACAGTAGAGGGCTCTCAATTCACATCAACAAAATCTCCCACACCATTGCCAGCTACACCCATTCCCCTGGTCGTACCCATGAGAAACTCTGAGGCTCAGGTGTCATCACAACTCGTAGAACACGCGTAATATCACTACCGAGTTTCTTCTGTTCAAGGAAGTATACTGGAATATAAAGTGAACCAGAATAGAAATCTGACTTGGTATCATTTATAGAAATACAGAAAGATAAGATATGGGCAGACTTTGCTAATTTAGTTATTAATAAAAAATCCCTCCTGATAAACTTGGGCCTCAAGGTGGGGGAAGAGTTGACAGGGAGGAAGGAGGATGTGGTTGGTGGCAGGGGACCTCTCTTCCAGTCCTATCCGTGGGTCTTGGGCAGCCCAGATTCACCTGTAGGAACTGTAAGAGCCTATAAGGAAGGGACTGGGAGAGTTCCAGACTCAGATACCTCACAAGGTATGGTAAGAGTAATAAAGATCATATGATGTGGGACTTCCCTGGTGGTCCAGTGATTGAGAATCACTAATGCAGGGGACACAAGTTCGATCCCTGGTCTGGGAAGATCCCACATGCCATGAAGCGTCCAAGCCCATGTACCACAACCACTGAGCCCGTGCTCTAGAGTCCATGCTACACAATAAAAGAAACCACCGCAATGAGAAGCCTGCACACTGCAAAAAAGAGTAGCCCCCTCTACTGTAACTAGAGAAAAACTCACATGTAGCAACAAAGACTCAGTGCAGTCAAAAATAAGTAAATTAATTAATTTTTAAAAAAACATGATATAAGAAGGGTACTATATAAAGGAAGCTGGTATTCCTATCAAATAATGGGCCACATTTTACCATCAAACTCTTTCTCTATGGTTGCTGACTCCAGGAACTCTAACAAACCCCCTTCATTTAGAAGAAAAGAATGAAATTGGGACTGTCCTGCACTTATACACAGAGTCCTTGAAGCAAACGATGCAACATAGCCTATGTGATGAGGCAACGAGTGAACAGGCCAAGAATCACGAAATCACAGATTTTAGAGGCAGAATACAAGTCTGAGAAACACAGGCTACAAGAAATGCCTGCAAATGGGAAGAAGCATCAATATGGGAGGTACACACAGATCTCATGTTGCACCTAAAGTTTTAATAAAGAAACCACCATCCCCTGCAATGGGGTAGGAAGGGAAAAAAAAAAAAAGAAAGAATGTGAAAATACAAATGAGTTCTGGCCCTCTCCCCACTGACTGGCTGCTAATTTCTTGAACTTCACCCAGGCTGTGTGTCCAACAGACCACATGGTGATTGCTAAATTGCTCAATGACCACAAGCTACAACCATGGGGAAAATATTCATGAAAATTAACATCCCATTTAATACTTACCACATTTCCAGCCAACGCTTTGTGTACCAGAAAGTCCTCAAACTGGCTCCAAAACTTTTCAATTCCTGACAAATGCACTGGCCCCTCTCCAAGGAGCTGGGCAGCAATCTGTGCTTTGTGCTGGTGTGTGGTGGAAGCAGCATTGCTGGTGGGAGAGCCAGTGGGTGGAGGCATTCTTCTCAAGAAAGAGAAAATCTGAAGACCAGTGGTCTGGGGGACTCAGTGAGGTACGAGAACACTAACTCTCTGCATGGCAGGGGGCAAGTCTGAAATGCTTTCATTATTTTTAAAAGCTAGAATTTTGAAATAGTAACAAATACTCAATTAATTTTGTTCTCATTTGAGAAGAAACTGCACATTTGTTTTTAGCTTATGAGGGCTTCCTTGGGAATAAAGTTTCTAATATATGAGCCCTTCAGGGCTTCCTTAAAAGCAAAAACCACCTAATTTATAAAATTAGCCTTGTCTTCTTTTTGTGAGCTTGTTGCTATGCTATTATTTGTTGGCCTTTCCTACCTATTCACAATGCATACAGTATTTCAATCATGACTCTATGTCAATAGCTTCAAAAATCTGAATTTATCCTATGAAATTCCCCTTACTGTGACCCAGGCTCACAGGTGTAGCCACTGAATACCCACCTCCTCCTCTCATTCACATGGACTGATTTCCCTTAACTATGTTAAGAAAACATAGCTATCTGCATTTCTCAAATATTTTCAAAATACCTTTACATACATGTTTTCATGAAAAAGTTGGTTTACAGGAAGGCTGAACACATTAAAATGGATTTGACTCAAGACTTGATTTTCTTTAGGCTTCTTTATGTTCTCTGAAATTCTAGATATGCGTAAATGGTTATTTTTAGTGGTACAACCACAAAGTAAAGTGTAAGCTGGTATCTCAACTCTCTTTCCATCCTCTCTTGGACTTAGTCAGGGGCTTTGCACATATGGTGTAGTCACCCCACAGTTTTGCTGATGGTGATGATGCCGTAACAACATGTGTGGAATATCCACCCAAAGCAGGCATGTCATGTCTGGAAACAGCCTTGCATAACCAGTGTCGGAGGTAGAATAGTCTAGTCACCACTTTCTCTTGCCCTCAAGAAAGGAAATCAGAACGAGATGACTACAAGAAGATTCAATCAGAAGCAAGAGAACTTTGTTTTACTGCTGCTTTGGGGATTAGCAATGTGACCAAATGGGCTAAATCATATCCTCATGACCACTTACCAGATAAACTGGATCATTTCCAATATCTTTTTCACCACTAAATTCCAAGCTTAATTCTTCAGAACATCCAGGTCACTTCACCCGATTTGGGCAGAGTTTTTGACCAAGAACATACTATGGCTTCGTTTGGTTGATACCAACGTTGAAAATACCTAGATGATGAATGCTAAAACTTCTGGATGATTGATTGAGTTTTCCTTTTTAGATAGTGTTTAGATTAGCTCTTAGGATGTGGCCAAGAGTTTCTTAGTTTCAGATCCCTGTACCCTGTCTTGTAGAGATATTTAGCAAAAAGGGACTCTCCAAGGGCTACTGTGCTATTCCACAGTGATTGCAGACCTAGGAGCAGGAGGCCCTTGGGGAACCTAAAAGCAGCTTGCTCTAAGTGTGGTTCTCCAGTACCAACCACTGATGACTCACCTGGCTTCACAGCAGCAGAACATCATTTTTCAAGGAGGCACAGAAGAGAACCATGTTGTTCAGGTAAGGACACTTCAAGCATTCTGTGTATGTAAGTTAAGCCACAAAGAGAGTTCTGAAACACAGCGCAAACATCCTCCTTTAGAAGCATCATAAAATCAACTCTAAACTCCCACCACTAGCTGCTGTAGACATTATCCAAATGCTTGACTGGGTACATTTTAGAGAAACTGGCTCACTTGATGATCTCCAAGATACAACCTGCTGTAAAGAAAAAAAAATGCCAGGAGACACAAAGGGGAGATGGATAAGCAATGGATTGTTGTAAGATGTTCTGATAAGACTAGATTTTTAAGTGACTTTAAGAAGTTGCCTAGGTATGTAAATAACTAAATCAAAGATAAATTTATGTCTGCTCAAAGAAAATGCTTGAATTGGTGGCACCTCCCTTTTCCTTTAATTAGGTTTAATGGATTTTAGGATTTGTTCATTATTGACCTAAAGCCATGGAACCCATTGGCTCAGATTATCTGCAAATCCTGTATTTGTATCAGGCTATATTTTGTATCACCTGTGTAGAGAGGTGACACAATCAGATGGTTGTGAACTTGTACTCTGGAGACAAAAAGACTCAAGCTCTAACCTTTCCTCTTGCTTCTGTGACTTTGTGCAAGTCACGAAATTCTCAAGGTCTTGGTTTTTTTCCACCTGTAAAATGGGCTAACTTTCTCCACTGCACAATAGTTGATAAAGCTTAAATGATAGAAGCTCTGTTGACACGGTACCTTGCACATAGAAAATAATATGTGGTGAAAAGCGAAGGTCACTCAGTAGTGTCTGGCTCTTTCGACCCCATGGACTGTAGCCCATCAGGCTCTTCTGTTCATGGGATTCTCCAGATAAGAATACTGGAGGGGGTAGCCATTCCCTTCTCCAGGGAATCTTCCCAATCCAGGGATTGAACCTGGGTCTCCTGCATTGCAGGCAGATTCTTCACCATAGTTACTATTAGTACACATAGGCTTCATATTCTTCATATTATAGTTGTCCTTTGATGAGTTCAGGCACTGTGGATGGCGTATTTACACGTGAATTACAACCAAACCAAGTCAGGTTCTGGATGAAAAGAAACGACTTTGACTCATGTCCACATGGCATTGGAACTGCTTGATAGTTGAGACTGAAGAAAAGCAAAACAGAGGACCAACACCTAGATTCAAAGACTAGCTCTCAGTTCCTGGGGCGGTGGGTGGGTAAAGATTTCAAGGATCCCCCAACCTGGTTTTCAAGTCAGGAAAACACCGAGTGTGTGGGGAGAGCAGAGACAGGAAAGGACAGGCTATTAGCTTAATTCTGAAGTATGATCAAGCCCAGATCAGACCGGTGGGCAAAAAAATCTTAGTACAATGGGCAAAATGCCCTTTACGAAAAAGAACGATGGAGTCTTTCTAAGAAAGTTCCTGAAATCCTCTCAGTGGGAGAGGGCTCTTTAAGACAACTGGTGGGCCTTTTGGGTTATGCAAAAGTAGAAAGTCGATCAAACTGTATCTTGGGGAAACACAGCATTCAACTGTTAGGCAAGTTATCTTCACAGGAATTTTCAGTTTTCTTCAGTGGACTAGGAGGATGAAGGTGGGAGAAGGCTGGAAATCTGTGGGGCGAGCAGAGGCATTCAAGATTAGAGTAGAAAGAGCAAGTGCAATGCCCGGAGACTGGGCCCCAGGGGAGACCATGGCCAGATGGACAGGCCCTGCAGTGACCACAGTTAAGACTCAGGAGCAGAGATGTCACACAATTAATTTAGAGTTGTTTTCTGTCCTATTCTGGAATCCTTTTTCACTATTAGAAACTGTCAATAAATGCATACTATGTATAATAACTCATTTTTTTGTGGTGCTTGAGGAAATGAAGACAATGCTCAGGAATGCAGCTGAGCTTTGTGGAGAGAGTTCAGAGAAAGGGAGAATTCTGAGTCAGGGTGCTGGAAGAGCATAGCATTTCCTATTCTCGCTCCACATTCCCAGAAAGCTTGGGGAAACCTAAATAATGGAGGCTGAAGCCGCTTCATTTTTATTTTAAAAGAATGACACAGGTATGCTGGAAGTTATTGCGGATCTCCAAGTTGTAGCTGTCTGTCAGGACAAGAATATGAAGAGGTGTCGCAGGGAAAAAAACCTCTCCCCCATCATCCACTTTACTGTGTAACATGTCCTGATGTCAGGGTGCTTGGGAACCAGGGAGAAGAGGTCTTGGAAAGGTTCAAGTCCTCCGGAAAGAAGGCCAAAAACATGCACACACACAAACAAACAAAAGGCAGAAAATGATGCCAAGAATTCCCTAAACTAGCCTGGGGAAAACACACAATGGAATTCAGTTTTAATATGAATGTCTCCTGCTGACAAATGCAGAACAGTTGAGATCCATCTAACTATCTTGAGAACTCTGCCCTATCAGAAGCTGAGGAAGAGTGGAGAGGGCACAGGCTTTTGGAGGTAGGGACCTGGATTTGAATCCTGGTCCTGCCATACTTGTTCGATATATAAACTTGTACATGCAGTGAACTCTCCAGACCTCAGTTTGCCTAGATGTAAAATGGGAAGAATGCTCCCCATAATGATCTGGCACAAAGTCCGTGCTTTGTAAGTGGTATGTGGGATAATTTTTCCACAAATTCCCTTCTAGCCTACTAAACACACTTGTATTAGCTGCTCTAGAAATGGTCCAAAGAAAACTTATGCCCTTGGCCTTCAGCCAACTCGAGTAGATCAGTGATCAAAGTCCATTCGTCAACCCCAGCATCTTAGAGGAACAAAAAGGCATCTTATTCACCCTGTGCAAAAGCTTCTCTTTGCTTTGGTTTTCCTCGTTTGTTTGTTTTATTTTTTAAACAGCCCTTTCTAATTCCAGAAAGCTACCAAGCAGCACTGTGAGCTATACAATTTTTTACACAAAATATTTATCATATGAAAGAGCTAAGAAGCTTAATCTGGAAAAAATAAACAACGTGCAAAAGAAGAAGAAAAAATCAGGGCACTCAACATTTAAAATAAACTTTAGAAATGGCAGCGTAGGAGAGTTTTTTTTAAGTCATTTGATTTAGTAATCTGTTGAGAAAATTAATGATTCAAACTAGTAGAAATGTTAGCACTTTTTGTGACACTTTCCCACACCAGCTCAGAGGATGCACGCCATCAAAGCTGGATGGCATAAGGGGAACCCACTGTGAGGAATCTGGCTCCGAATGTGCCTGCAGGAGGAAAGTGTGTCCCCTCAGTGTCCTGAACTCCTCTGACGGCCGCTCCACCCACATAGGTCGGGCCCCAACAGCGCCTTTGAGAAGGGCAAGCACCAGTGAGGGAAAGGGCCCCACTGGCCACTTGCAATACAGTTGTAGTCTCTGGCACTCCTCAGCTCGGGCCAAAGGAGGGTGACCAAATATGCCTGGGCTCATTTCATTGCCTTACTGGCCCCCAGCGTGGTGGCAGTCACTTACTGGAACCTTGATGCAGGACCAGAGCTTATGAGGAAAGAGAACCAGGGCACAGTGAGAATACTATGGGTCCCAGACCCATCCCAGGATACAGAAGGGTTTGGCCAATGCAGGCTTACCAGGGCTCTGAGGACACGCTGAGACCCCTGAGATCAGAAGCAAGGCCTGGACATGCCATGTAAACTCTGCAGCGTAATACATGTTAACAGGACGAGATTGTTGTTTCAGTAATCATTACAGCTACAATTATGTTCCCTCTGACTAATGGTGCCCGATTTTTGTCCTATACTGTTTGGATAATTTTTACCCGAAAGTATAATAAGCTCAAGCAGGAGCCCTTCAGATGGTAACGTGGCTCAGATGATGTTGTCAAACACCATTATTGCACTGAAGTGCTCATTATCTCCCCATGACACACCATGTATTAGGCTGGACCATATATATATATTTTAAAGATCTTCTATAGTCAAATACTGGCAATTTCATAGGCTTGTTTAATATTTGTTAGGTGATGGATCTCTCATTTTAAAATGTAAGCTGTGTGAGAGAAAGGACTTTGCTGTGTTCACTGCTGTGTCCCCGGGACTTAGAACAATGCAGACACGTTAGTAGGCATTCAAAAATATTTATGGATTGAATAAGTGAATTCTATTGACACTTAACAAAAATCTTTCCTGTGCCAGGCAAAGAAAAATTCTCCTGTGCTAAAAGAAGAATAAAATTATGAAAAAAAAATTGTTTTAAAGAAAGCTTGAGTTCTCCTGGAAGAGAGAGACTTAAATCACCAGTTACAAACAGCAGGTAAATGTGTGACAGAGAGAAACCCAGGATGCTAGCAGAGGCTGCAGGAGGGTAGCCCTCCTGGGTGTGGCTGGGGGAGTGGAGGGAGTTGCCAAAAGAGGGCTGAGGTTTGGGTGCCCAGTCACAAAAGACGCCTATATTGACATCTGGAGAAAAAGGAGAATTAGGTGGGTAAAAAGAGAATCAGGCTGGTGGAAACACAGCCAGATTTCTGATGTCAAACATGTTCACAACTAGCTTCACTCATCTGAGAAAAACAGGCATTTGCCATCTACCATGAAACTGGCTGAATATGCCAAAACAAGTCTTTTAGTTGTTGCTACTGGGTAGCTTGTTTGGGCCTCCAATATCTGCAAGAACAGAATAAATCAAAGCTATGGGAAACAGGCAAGGCTAACTGGATTAAATAGGCAAAGGAATTTGTATAAATGTCAACAGGGGCTGGGGTGCCATCCTATGAAGAAGTGTGCTTTTCCTTGCAACTTCTCGATTACCTTTCATCTGCATGGACTAGGAACTAGTGTTTGACCAGTTATGGATCTGTTTGCTGTCTTGATATTTAGTAGTACCTCTTCTCTGTCTGTTTCTCTGAGTTCCATGAGAAAAATCATCATGGACTAAGAACATTTGTTCTATCAACTGCATTCTATAGGTAGAATCTCATCTCTGGGGTGGGTGACTCTTTGCGACCCCATGGACCATAGCCTACCAGGCTCCTCTGTTCATGGAATTCTCCAGGCAAGAATACTGGAGTGGGTAACCATTGCCTTCTCCAGGGGATCTTCCCAACCCAAGGATCGATCCAAGGTCTCCTGCACTGCGAGCAGATTCTTCACCATCTGAGCCACCAGGGAAGCCCCCATCTCAGGGCAGGGCAGGGAAGGGTTGTGGACCACACAGCTGACATTGTGGATAAATACAAGACAAGATTTCAGGCTCCATCACTGGAAAGAGAACATGACCTTGTAGGTCTTGAGATTACACAAACAGGACCCTCTAGAATGTGAAATAAGAGAAAGTCATAGGAGGATGAAGCACTTGGCCATGAATCCCCAAATACAATCTATATCTCCCAGACTTCAAGTTTTGCTCCTTTCCCCATCCCTCCCCCCCCTCCGCCCCTTCCGGGTACTCAGGGGGAAGGACCACATCATCTCTGCCTGCAAATCCCCAAATTGTTTCCTCACTGTGGCTATCCCAGCCTGGCAAGGAAAAGAGCTACTGTCCTCACAGGCCCACCATGCATCCAAGCCGGTCCTTCCCTGGAATGGAATCCAACCGTATAAAAAGCAGCTTCTTCACAGAACGGCTTCAGCCCCGACTGAGCCTTTGGGAATGGAATGCTACAAACTGTGATGCTTCTATTGTATGAGCAATTCAATGGGCATTTCATTTCCAGTCGCAATCCAAACTAAAGTCAGCCTGTACAAGCTGCCTCGCCGAGAAACAG
This sequence comes from Ovis canadensis, assembly GCF_042477335.2. Taxonomy (NCBI): domain Eukaryota; kingdom Metazoa; phylum Chordata; class Mammalia; order Artiodactyla; family Bovidae; genus Ovis; species Ovis canadensis. Next base: position 65,279,091 of record NC_091247.1, read on the forward strand.
CAGCTTGCATTAAAATTACAATTATATTGTTTTGCCATGTCAGAAGCAAAGGTTAAAATCATATCTTGGCCGGACATTGTTTCTATAATATTGGCCCTCTGCAAAACTGCCGTGCAGATGAGCCCAGAAATGATGATGTGAAATATTTCTAATACAAATTTTATTTTTATGTGAAACTATTCAAATGCTGCTGTACAACATGAACTACCTGAACCAAATCAAATCCTCAGGTCAATTCCTTCTTCCGAGTGCGCCTTAGATAACAAAGTCTTGTTCTGCGAATCTGTTCAATATATTAAAGTTGATTCACTCGGACAGTGTGTAAGATATAATACATTAATCTGGGCCATTTCAATTTCTGAGGCTGGGACTATAAAACTGGTGTGCTGCATATCTAATTTTTTTTGAATACCTGATTTATGCATTCCTCTGATGCCGAGTGTCGATGGTATGGTGGATGCGGCTGCTACATTAACAACGGGCTGCATCAGCACTCAAATCTTATCTTGTTAAATCAGACAAATGTAGCTCAATGAAAAGGAAGGAATAAATGCCTGGGATGGTTGAAAGGAGTGAATTTTAATCCTGTTTGTTAGGGAACTTTCATGGTTTGCCCTGGAGGACTAAGGCTGGGGTCCCCCTGAGACACTGGGCACCATGATTTATATTTATCTGTGATACATATAGTGGACACAGAGCGTACATATGACGACACCTTATGCAAACTGGCACACACCCTTATACCAGACACTGTGCTGTCAGATGCAGCGCCTGTCTTTTACAGACGCTGTAAAATCACTGTTAGATAGACAATTGGTAGAAATGGGTCCCTTTTTAATATTTTCATTACAAGTATAAAAACTGCCCCTTTGTGCATAATTTGCTATAATTTTCATCAAAAAGAAGTTACCATGAAGGCTAAATACCAGGCGGATGGAATAGCTTATCACAACCATTATAAAAACAATGTTTGCAGAAACTTTAGGGGCACACTGAATGCTGCCACTGTTCTATGGACAGGCAATATTAATTTTCACTGAAATGTCCCTGTGTTTGCATGATCAACAACACCTTTAGAAATTATCTTTGTGCCATACCAGAAAAAAGTTTCATCCATGTGTTTGGCACAAATGACCAAGGCATTTGTAATTAATGAAATACACTTTAGAAATGAATTCTTAGGGACAATCCTGCACAGCTAATCTCTAATTTAAATCTCTTTCTCTTAAAATATCCATGTAGTTCAGCTTCAGAAAATGGAAGTCAAGTGAAATCCTTTATCTATCCAAGAAAATAAGTGTGGAAAGATAAGAGTATCATGGTACAGTGGTAGAAATGCACTGCCCCTGAAGATGCAAGCATCGCAAAATAGAACAATTACAGAAGGGTCGAAGGGGGAGCTGGAATTATTTAATTGGCTCAGATTTGAACTTGCCTTCTCACTGACACTTTGGGAATGTATTATTTAACCATAAATCAGTTGTGCTCTCACTGGCTTCTCCCCTTCTTTAGTGTTCAATTACAGAAGGTATATGCATGGAAGCTTGGCGCAGGGGGAGGAAATCTTGTAGACAGTAGATGTACTTGTACCCCTCTCCTCCCTGTGTGTGGTCTTGTCCTCATGTCCAAGGTCTTGGTTCCCTACCTGCAACATTGCTATCCATCAGTGTGAATGTTAAGTACTCCAGTTGATTAGGACACATAACCAAATGGACTGGGGCCAAGCTCCCACACAGGTTTCAGAAACATAGAATGCTACAGCTAGGAAGGATCAGGGAGCGCTTCTTATCACATCTAGTCATTTTGTAGATGAAGACATTGAACTCAAGAATGAAAAAAGCCTTGGCCAAGTTCAAAGCCAGGACTAGACTCCAGTCATCTGATATTCACTTCCACCGCTTCTTGACATCGAAAAGTCTCCACCTCTCCTGTAGCATCCATCCCCACAACACCAGCCTCAAGCCAGAGTCCCTCTTCCCTCTAACACAAATTTGTGTTCTCTAGACATTTCATTAGCATCTCAATGTGGCCTAGTGGGGTTGGTTTAGTGGCTAAGTCCTATGGAACTCTTTGCGACCCCATTGACTGTAACCCACTAGGCTTTTCTGTCTATAGGATTCCCCAGGCCAGAATACTGGACTGAAGTCACTCAGTGGTGTTCAACTCATTGCAACCCTGTGGAATGTAGACAACCAGGCTCCTCTGTCCATGGGATTTTCCAGGCAATAATACTGGAGTGGGTTGCCATTTAGTGGGTTGCTATTTCCTTCTCCAAGGGGTCTTCCCAACCCAGGAATTGAACCCACATTTCCTGCTTAGCAGATGGATTCTCTACCACTGAGCCACTCATGTGTTTGAAAAGTTATGAAACCTCAACCTTATCTTAATAGTAGTAAATGTGAGACATGCTTGAGCAATAAGATTTGGTGAACAAAAACATGAAGTCATTGAGCTTTTAAATTAAAGGACACATTAAAGCTCTTCTCATTAAAGAACTCAAAACCCAGTTTTAATTTGATAGGATGTAAATAATTTCTTTAAAAGAATCAATACAAAATTTGGCAGCAAGCAGTGTCAGGAGATGGAGAAGGTAATGGCACCCCACTCCAGTGTTCTTGCCTGGAGAATCCCAGGGATGGGGGAGCCTGGTGGGCTGCTGTCTATGGGGTCACACAGAGTTGGACACGACTGAACTGACTTAGCAACAGCAGCAGCAGCAGCAGCTGCAGTGTCAGGAGAATGGGATCCAGAAGCCTGGGCCATGGTGATACCTGGGTCAGAGGGAGCAGAGCTGAACAATGGGAGTCACAAGGCAAAGGTAACAAACTCTAGCTCTATGCTGATGACCAAGCGACCCCTTGTGTGCAGTGAACAAGGGATCAAGTGTGGAGAACACATGAGAAAGTGACTTTAAGGCTGGTAAATAAAACAGCCTCCACACTAGGCCGTCAGGTTGTTTCCCTGAAGGGTTCTGCCTGGATCCCCACTGGGCTAAAAATGGAAAGAAGATGCTAACTTTGCAGGCTGTCATGTCAACCTAGCAAGGAAAGCCTCAGACATGCAACCACTGAACTCAATGAGACTTCGGCTGCAAGCATACTCTGGAGCTACAAGGAACCTCAGCCATTTCCAAAACACCATTCTTTCTGAGAGAAGTTCTGGGTCACAGAGATAGGTAACACTTGAGGGCAATGTCAACAGGGTGGAGGCAGGGTGCACATGTCACCTGGGTCTTTTTGATTTCAAGAAGGAAAGGGAGACCTGAGCATGAGTTCAGACTTCATTAGTACACGTGGGATGGTGCAGATGCATGAAGAGCAAGTAACGAAATCTGGGCCTCACTAGATGCTTGAATTTATGTCAAAGTAGCTCCATTACATATGTGTCCCTCTGGGTCAGACTACATTAGCTGCATTCCTCATTCCATACGTGACGAACTGAAGAGTCAATGGAGTGTACTTCAAAAATGTGTACGTGAAACATATTTTTAGTGTCCACAGAACTCAGGTGCGGTTTAAGTGCAGGTGCAGGCGTGCAGATTGCATGTGTGCATGTGTGCGTGTGTGTGCCAAGGGGGGAGGATAAAACATGAAATGTCGTTAAGGTCAGAGAACACTGACCTCATTGGCGGGGCTAATTTGATTGTGCGGGAACAATAGCATTGCACTCCTCTGCCAGCCAAGTGCATGCTAATTATGTGATTTGCCCTTGATAAGACCTTGGTGGGTCATTCAGCAGTTGTGATCTGTCACTGACTTCTAATCATGTATTATCGTCTGGGTGAGTCGGAATGGGACCCTAAGCTTTCTGTCTTTACAGCAATGTGGCACTCTAATTACCTTATGCCAAGTGGATATGCAGCGACTGAATTAAGTGATCAGTACGATTGCCTTCACAATCTTCCCTTTCTCCTTTGTGTTGCTTCACGGCAATTTACATTTTAAGACGCTGCGAAGCTTTTGGTGTGACTGAACATGCCACTCTGAAAAAAATAATTATTTTATTTTTAATTTGAGGAGGATAACATTAAATTCAAGCTATACTAGCGTCTTGCTTTATTTCTGTGGCATAGAACCAGACTCTATACGCATCCTGGGAGCAAACTTGTTGAAAGGCATTCTACGGGGAGCTTGGCATTTGCTTTCAAAAAATAAACATAACCAAGGGGATGGGAGGGGTTTGGGGAAAAGAGTGATAGGACTTTCCAACATCCTTCCTTTTCACTGTGTTAATAATTTGCACTTAATAAGCAGACCTAAATATGAACCATTATTTGCTACTTTAAAATAGTGCTTGGGGTCCATCAAAGGAAAATACGTATGTATATAAAAAAAAAAACTCAGTGAATAAAATCTCACCACAAAATATATTCATTAACTAGAGTAATGATAAACTGACCTTATAAGCATTGTAAGGTCAGTAGCAAATACCTGACATATTGATTAACTTGTTCCATGACAGTTTGAGGGATCGGTGTGCGATCCTAATTATGGTGCTGCAGCTTGCATTAATTTTTTGATCTTTTAAAATTTTGCTGGAGCTATGATATTATTCTCTATTGTTGCATAGCAACTCTCAAAAACTACAAAGCAATCTGTTATGCTAAACCAGTTGTACCAACATCTGTATTTGCCTAGAGAATGATCTAATGCCTTTTGCAAAGAAAATGCACTGCGACGTTTATAAAATTCGATACAATACACTGATGTGAATGATCCTTGAAAATACGAACTCTGAAGTACTCCTTGAAAGTTGTTATAAAACAGGCAAAAAAAAAGAAAAAAGAAAGAGAGAGAAAAAACACCCAACCATCATCACAACATCATAGAGCAAAAGTTACGGTGCTACTAAGAGGAAATAGAAAAAGGATTTTCAAAGTGTTTCTGCCTTGTATGTCAACATCGCGGCAGAATTCTTTTATAGTAACTGAAAAATCAAACCCAAAGAGGACAATTGAGAGAAAAATTGCAAGCCCTATTTTCCTTGAATCACATGATGTGGAAGGAACATTATTTGTTGAATCCTTGGTTTGTTTGGGTGGGAGAGGGGAGAAAAGAGGGGGCGAGATGGTGAAAGGAGTGGGGTGGATGGAGAAGGGGGGGATGGGGAGAGCCCAGAGAGAGAGGGAGGGAGGGAAGAAAGAGAATAGGCAAGAAAGAGAGAAACCCAGACTCAGAATATTCTGCATTCCCTGGGTGGTAAAACAGAAGTGCTCAAGGAGGGGAAAAAAAAAAAAAAAACTGTGGAAAGTTGACACAGTCAAGAATAATGGCTAAATCTATCAAGTTTGATCAGGTCTCCTATAATGAAGTGAGGCTTCGTATTCCAAGCAGGGACAATGAAGACAGGAGTCAGGCTCTGGAAATGCACTGCTCACTTTGTGCTTGGAATATGCAGCAGCCAGCAGGGAGCCACCAGATAATTACACAGTATTTGTGCGGTTCCAGGAAGCTTCCTGCGCAGGTTGAATGCCTGTGCTATATTAAAAGGCAGCACAGTGAAATGTTTTTAATGAATATTTTTGTCAGAGAAAGAAAAGGCATTTGAATGATTGTGTGTGTGTGTGTGAGCTAGCGAGTGTATGCGTGTTTACGCTTGCGCACGGGAAAACCAGAGGTGGAATATCACTGTCAAAATACAGGTACTGTTATTTATTTTTATTCCATTATTTACCGTTTCAAGAGTGTGACGTTCTTTCAATAATACGAATCACAACATTCGGTTAATGTGATTTAGGGCTAATTGTACATATAATCCCTCAACTAATATTTGCTAATAATATCTTTCAATGAAATAGTACATCCAACAGAGGCTTAAAACAACTTTAAAAAATTCCAGAGGTAAATGAAATGTTTAGACACATTGAATCAGTAAATCTAAAGAAGAAGTAACACAGATGTTGATACTTACTAGTCAGTAGCCTTTGGCAGTGATAGCTCTGAAACACAAGAATACATTATTTCAGCATGGTTTCATTCTCACCTAACAGATGTAGATAATCCATTGAATTTTAAACCCACACATTCTGTTCACAATGTCCCTTAAAGTTCATTTTTTAGGGCAAGACAAGCTATAGACACCAAGAGAATTCACTCTAAAAGATGGTGGTTTTTGTAAGTCCAGTCTCATTTATCTAATGCCTCCTATATTTCAGATTTTTAAAAATTTATTTGATGAGAAAGTATTTAATTTCCTTCCATTCATTTTCTACTGTTGGTACTGTCTATGTAAGGGCAACTTTTTAAAGGCTAAGTGCCACTCAACAGTTAGCAACAGACATCACACAATAACTTCCTTTCCTAAATTAAATAAATTCTGCATTTCAAACTCTGAAGCTAACAAAAGCGTTTCAGATATTCTCCCCTGGAATCAAGTGATTTTTCAGATAATGTAATGACTTATGTACCAAGGTATTAACTTAGGCCCCAAACCTCCACATTTTAAAAGAGGGTATTGTATTTCACATGGCTAAGTACTGATTGTAAACCATTATCACTTTTAACAAGTACATTCTGATGAGGTAACATGTATCTTTATTTGAAGAGAGAGTTCCTGCCACATTGTGTGACACAGATGGTAGGGGTCAACAATTAAGAACAGTGAGAGTTGGAGGGTTTGTTGGTTGAAAGATGGATCTGATGAGGCAATTTTCTCTTTTTTTTTCCCTCCCAAAGTGTAATTTCAAGTAAATTTCTCAGCCAAGAGGCTTGCCACTCCCTCTAGCAACTGACTAAAATTTAATACCTCTGACCCTCAAAAAAATAAAATAAAATAAAATTGGTGCATTCAACAAAAGTAGATACTGGCTCCAGATTATTATAAGAGAAAGTAATATCCATTCCAGATTCTCAAGGATTCGTTCCAAGGTTCCTGTCATTAAAATGTTTCCCTTTGTAAACTGTATTATTAATAACTGCAAATACCTAAATGGAATCATTTAAATGAAAACTGGTTTCTTTTATAACAATGGGAAAAAATCTAGCCCTTTTAATAAACTGATTCAAAATGAGTATACATAAAACTCTGAAAAGAAAATTTCAGCAGGCATTTATAGCCAGGTACATTTAAGGGGAAAGAAAGGCAATTACCTTGGCATGTTTAAATCAGATTATCAATCTGTCCTCGAAGACTTTCAATTCTAAAATATAAACAATGGTCAGATAAGATTTGAATGATAGCTTCTTACAAACAATGCTCTATTATCATGCTATGTACTCAAACCACAAATGATGCAAGATGCTTTGCAATCATTGTGTCTACTCTTAACTTTTCATAAAGATACTCTATTACTGTATTAAGCAGTTTATACTCATCACAAAATGCATAAATCATACAGGTCAAAATGGTCTGGCTAGTTTTTTGGAAGTTTCTGTGAACAAAAACTTTACTTCAATATCATTTGATCAAAAAGATAGAAAGAATGAGAGAGTGGGAAATGGGCTTTTCTCCCTTTGCTGAAATTGATGGAAATATATACACAAGGACAGTGTTCAATCCTACGCAGAAACAAAGGACTCAGGCGAGGTCACCCTTCCATTTTGGTCCTTTCATACTTGGTAAACAGTCTCAAATCTTCCTCAAAATATTCTATTCTCAAAAATAGAGAATAATCACACTTAAGTACTGTTCCACACCTTCCTCTCTTCTGGCTATGATGAAAATATAAATTTACATTTAACAGAATTTTAAAGAATATTTCTTCTACCGATCCTCTAATTTTAGTTTCTATCTTTGCTGTCAGTTATCCAAACGAATCTAACTGATTAGGGCATTGGGGTCTAGAGTCTGAGTAGAAGAGACTAACCCAAACACCTCTGCTGGCATGGGAGAAGGTGTGGAGGGCTTGGAAGGAGACAATCTTTGTTTAGGATATCTGCAATAATGCTTCTGAAACTCAGTGTCATTTTCATAAGGCCTGCTCTACATGACAGCCACCTAGAACTACATTATAAGTTTTGCCAAAATTTGTATCATTTCACTTGACCCCCTCATTCTGAAGTCTCAAATTTCAAAGGTATCCTAATAGCTCAGTTGGTAAAGAATCCCCCTGCAATGCAGGAGACCCCTGTTCAATTCATGGGTTGGGAAGATCCCCTGGAGAAGGGAAAGGCTACCCACTCCAGTATTCTGGCCTGAAGAATTCCATGGACTGTATACTCCATGGGGTTGCAAAGAGTTGGAATCTACTGAGCGACTTCCACTTTCACTTTGTAAAATGAAGAGTAAGGTTTTCATTAATTGCCTTAGCCTGGGTATAATTGTAAAACATTAATCTAAAAATAGATGAAAAAAACCAATACTTTTTTCCATGGAGCAAATAAAATGATTCCTTCCTTCCCGGAAGCCTGCAGGTTGTTTTACCTCCATCTACACAAACACTGGTATATTCATAAGCAGTATCCTCATTTTTATAGGAGTGGTACCCCAAGATTATATGGTCCTTGGAAATGCTAATGGTGCTTTCCAGCCCTTTTGCTTGCAAAGAGCTTTGTGCCATAGAAAAAGGTTCCTCTTTACTTCCTAAGCTTCATTTTATTCAGTTGACTCTTTTTCACATTGTTATACCTAGTGAACATATAGCAAAGCTGGATTCAGAAGAGAACCTGAAGTATTATCATAACGCTTAGAAGAAATGGCTTCACACTGTATAATCGATCAAAGGTGTCAGATTTACAAAATGCAGATTTTCTGTCACTTTTGGGCACTCTAAGCACTGTATCTTTTCACTAGGTGCTGACTGCTGTTTTAATGAGGCCCTTTGGTGGCTGTAAAAACCTGAAAGAAGAGGATTAGAGGGGTTACCCTAGATATTGTCTATTTGTCTTACAAATTTCACACTAACTACCAATTACATCGCCATAAACCTTTTGGCTACTTAAAGCTGTATGCCATAGAAAACATAAAAAATATGCTATGTTAACCTCTCCTATATTATACGCATAACTACAGCCACTGATGCAAGTAACATATCTAATGAAGCCAATAATGAGGCTCTTTAAAAGGAGTCTTGTTATAGGAATAATATTAGAGCAGTTCAGTTAGAGGCTAAGGTCCATTATGGAATACTTCCTATAGACTCTGGTCCCAGATCTGGAAAGATGCTGACACACTAATTCAAGCTCAAGAAGGGCATTAATCTTGCAACCTTCTACTTGTCATGCTTAATGGGACATCCTGCCTAGGTGAAATGAACCTGATGTATTCAGGTAAACATAATTTAATAAGGAAAGATAAAAAGAAATAGACTTCTGGTATGACCCTAGGAGATGAAAACATCTGCCATTTTATTTAAGAGCCTAACTCACAAGAAGAATCTGCACAGTGCCTGGTACTGGGCTGCCACAGTAGGCTCTCAAAAATATATGCATTGTATTAAAGAATAAATGGACAAATCATGGTTAAAATTTTGAGACATCATTGCTGTGTCCCCGCCCCCACTCACCACTGAATTTCCTGCAATCCATTTTGTTGGCGGGGAACGATAATGCCAGATAGCAAAGGCAACTGTGTTCATCTTGGGAAAGAAGACACATATTAATGCGGGGTTAAGCATCTGAGTGTGAAATCAAGGTCCGCAACAACACAGCATAAGATTTAAAGAGCAGGCATGAATGTCAGTGAGTAACCGTGAATCCTCTTTCATTTGCAATCACTCTTAAGTCTAATGAGCTTCCAAAAATTGTGTCAAGGTTTCAGATAAGCTTATAAAAGGCAGCTGTTGGAGAAAGTGGTAGTCCATCCTGCCAAATCAAGCATTACATCAGCCTCATGCATTTGCTCACGCACACCCACCGCCCCCCTCCCCCACACACACATAGACACACGCAGTGTGTAATGGAACTTCACCTCCCTCATCCCATGCCTAGGTCCTGGTCTCCTACTGCTTTGGGAGAAGCAAATCTAAAGTGGCCCCAGAGAACACCAACTGGCTTTCACACATGAAGCAGCTAGCACCAAGGATCGAGATATTTATACGCTGGGTGATGAATCATTGCTTCGAGTCACTGAATGGAGTTTGTCATTAGGAAATCTGCCAAGTTCCCTTTGATTCAAAGATAAAATGAGCATGGCTTTTCTGGTCAAGGTTTAAAAATTAGACAAGTGGGAGATATGACTCAAAAATATCATCTAAAAACACCTGAAAACACTCTCTCCTCCAATCCTTCTTCCAGCTATTTTCAGAGAGGTTAAAACATGGTTAAGTGGATTATTTGGATAATAATGTGGTTAAATCCATTGTTGTGAACTTGAATTTATCACAGTTCTATATTTAGCTAGCCAGGCACTTGTAAATCTACAGAGCTCATTTTTTATGGCAAAATCAATACATTTATCCCCCCTTGATAATAAATGTTACTTGTGAAAATGAGTCTTTTACTTATTTCTAACAGGGACAATTTATTTCTAAAAGGGACACAGAGAAATGTACATGAACACTTAACAGAACAGTTAAAAATAAAAAGGCTGATCAGATAATTCAGAGATGATAGGTCTTCCTTAGCCTCAAATGCTTGAGTGTCTGCAAGGTGTACCACCTAGTCAAAGAGTCTCCGCATATCAACAGCATTCACTTCTTAGATGGCAATAAGTGTCATCAATCCCACTAGACCATTATCCATGATGGTAAGAAAGCTGCCCAAGCTGGAGGAACCAATCTGACCTGTACTGATGATCAGAACACATGTCAAAGAGTAATGTCAAGAGAAGACAGTCACTTTCCCGGTGCATTTGAGTAGACTAGGGCAACATGCAGAAAATCAGGTGTTTGGAATACCACAGATAAATCTTGATTCATATTGTTATTTTTGTCCAAATCTCTTACATGTCTTATCTACAAAATATCAAGAAGAGTTACTCATTCATTAAACACTTCGCATAATCATTATATAAAGCACCATGGAAATGAAAAGTACTGTATTATTTTGGTTTTCTCCCTTGTTGAACTCAAAGGACTTCCCATTCCATAGTCGATAAAGAAAAAAGAAATGAATACAGGAAGGTGGCTCTTATGAATATTTTCTTAATCATGACAGCCTTGGATTAGTAACCCATCCATCTTTGATCCTTCAGTAAGAATTCAGGGATTCATGAGCTGCCAGTCTTGGAAGTAACTGCAAGGCCATCCAAATCTCCAAGGCACACCAGATAACTTTCACTGCTTAGTGGCTCCCTTGGACATCAATCCAGGGGTAGAACCTATTTCTGGGTTTTTTGCTTTGCTTGTCCATGATCTTGAAATCCAGGTCCTAATTCTTGCCCTTAGATGCCACATAATTCTATCTAGCTATGTACAAAGAGGTGCAAAAGGAATAAAATCTACCCATAGAGAGCGTATTGGAGACATTTGGAATCTGTGGGCTTGATTCCCAGAAATCCAAATTAAAATGAGATTTCGAATGGGAAGAAAAATTGTTGATGCTGCTAATCACCCTAATAAAGTTACCTAGCTTTTTCTGGATCATTTTTTCTATGAGGAGCTGTGCTCTATTCTATATGGAATACACTGCGCTAAGCTGGATAAAAAAATGTCACCTTAGGCACCTGAATTAATAGTTTGGTTATGTATTCGGTTAAGTCTTTACTATAGATCAGCCTAAGTGTGCTAGACAGACAATCCTTTAGAGCTAACATTTTAAAATGGTGCCAAAGCCCCTTTGAGAACTCTGTGAATTATCCAGATTCAGAGAGAAAAAAGTTAAATATACAGTGCTTTTTTACTTCCCACCCCCCCTCTTAGTTGCACTGAATGAATAAGTAAAATTGCAGCAAAGTTGGCAAGAATAAATACTTCCTCGGTTTTTGTAAAGCTGCAATTAATGATAATGAAGCTACACCTTATATGGCAAGAAATACAGTACAAATTGGATAAGTAAGAAAAATGATCAGCCATTGTGCGCCTCCGATATAGTACATCAAGGTATCGCCATGGTGAGGCTATCTTTATTTTAAACCATTAAAAAAAAACAATATAAATCTGCAGGCAGGTGTTTCTTGTTGCAGAAGTATTGAAAGTTGTAATGCAAACAATCTAATTTTAGCATCTATGTAGAGTGTGAAGTAAATTTACTGATCATTGATGCATTGAGCATGGGAAGAAATAATCAGCAGGAGCTTTCAGCGAGATTATCCTATTAAAGCAGGAAGACTTCATGTGGTTGTTAAGGAAGTAGTCAAAAGCAGGTGATGGAAGTAGGGGTTTGATGACTCGTCAGTGGGCCCAGTGTACATGTTAAGTTGTTGTTTTCTGCTCAGCTAAGCAGCAGAGAATTGATATGTTAGCAATGAAGTGCAATGACAATTAAATTGTAACTGACCTACATGTTACCGTCATTATGCGTTCTCTTTTTTACTGCTTTCCCTCTTATTTAATCACACAGTATGGGGTTTTTATTAGGCTGTAATGTTAAAATCTTCATCCATTTAGCCATAAATGTGTGACTGGATATCTATCAGACTTCCTTGCACTATACAAACAAAGCCATTTTGCTGAATCACTGTTGACTTGTTTGTGGCCTAATTTAATGAGTGTAATAACTTACATTACTATCCAGTTAACATTTAGGAGCCCAGAAAAGACCTGCTAGCACGCAGTAAGCTACTGTATCCATTCTCTATTCATATCACTTCCCTTTGCAGTAAATTGTATACAGTAATATGCACTGCTTACAACACAAGCTCAGCTTCCATCAGCTGATGAGAGTGGTATTCTAGGAAGTTCACTATGCTTAGGCTGAAATGCTTCTGAACAGAAGAACCAGAGAACCAGCCAGTATGATCCCCTTTTTCTGCAGACCATGGCAGCTGTGTCTTAACCCCTTAAAAATTATCAATGCCGGTTATAACCTACAGACAAAGGTGGCTTAGTCCTTCCTTCTATTTTCTTACTGTGATTTTAAGCCTCTTCCCTCTCCCCATACTCAGGGATAAAAAAAATAATTACTCAAGGAGAGGGAAAGAAAAATCTCTGCTAGTTAAGCAAAATAAAGTTCCAGGATAAAAATATAAGAGCAAAAGCCAACAAATAAAATGGGTTGTCTCTATTTATATTTATGTGATTAAGCTGCCTGTGATCTCGAATTATGTACCATTTTATCCTTCTCTATGAGAACACTACCCTTCCTCCCTCTCAACCCACACAAATCTATGTTATCTTATTAAATGATTCCTTTATACAAACATACTGTAATTTATTTATGTTTCCATTATAGCACTTAAGAAAAGATAAAAAAAATTTTTTTGTCACCTCATCTGCCTTAGTCACTTAACTGGCATTTAAAAATTCAATGGATCAATCAAGTCACCAGAAAACAGTCTCATTATTTTCATGCTAATGTTATGTATAGGTGACACAAGCAAAGTTTTTTACTTGCTTGAAATAACCATTATTTCAAAAGCAACATACACACACATATATGGAGTTGACAATTTATAAACAAGTATTTTCACACTGAGAGAAATGGAGCAGATGGACTTTCTTTTTTTCTTTACCCTTTCAGAGCAATTTCACTGCATTGCCTGTGTCAAGACTAAAGTCTTTAATTGCTATCTATTAGGCAATATCTCCAGAGAAGGCAATGGCACCCCACTCCAGTACTCTTGCCTGGCAAATCCCATGGATGGAGGAGCCTGGTAGGCTGCAGTCCATGGGGTCGCTAAGAGTCAGACATGACTGAGCGACTTCACTTTCACTTTCCACTTTCATGCATTGGAGAAGGAAATGGCACCCCACTCCAGTATTCTTGCCTGGAGAATCCCAGGGCCAGGGGAGCCTGGTGGGCTGCTGACTATGGGGTCGCACAGAGTTGGACATGATAAAGCGACTTAGCAGCAGCAGCAGGCAATATCTCTGACTGGCATTACAGTCTTAGAAGTCTCTAATAATACTGTGGAAACAAAGATCATGTGCTGAAGAGACACTTCTAAATTTTACTGCTTTTCATGAAATAGACAAAGGCAACCTTCAGGCCTCTTATCCCAGAGAAAAATATATCACCTTGGACAACTGGGAAATCATTTTGGTTTTCATAAATGATGGGCCATGTAAAATATTTGAGTATGCTAATGAGAGCTTCTATGTCTGTAATTTTATCTCAATTATGAAAATAAAAACCATTTAATGAATGAGTTTATGTTAAAGTAAACTCAAGTCCTAGAAATTCAGGGAGAAAAGCAACATGGTAATGTTTTTCAATACTGACTTCCTATGAAATACCACACACTGGGAAAAAAGACTATTAAGATTTTTTTTTTAAATCAAAATTTTTGCTCCTATGGGGCATGTATTTTGGTCAGAGGAGAAAAATAAAACATCAACAAAATAAAAATTAAATTGTATATTAGAAGGTAAAAATTGCCAAGAAAATAAAGCAGAAGAGAAGGGGTGCTGTGAAGAAGGTTGGATTTTATTTTGGGTAGATGTGGGAGACTACTCTGAGAAAGCTCGTTTAGGCAAAGACTTGAAGGAGACAATTTACTTACATTAATATATAACCTAAATATATATTATATTTAATATTAATGTGTAACTTTATGTGTACCACATCTATATTAACTAAAAAGTGTCATGTTAAATTGGATTTCAACCAAAGAAAGGTTCAAAGAAAGGCTACAGAACAAAAATAGTCTAGAGGTGGTATGGCGTTGGACCACCCAGAAGGCTGGTCCTTGTATGGCTCTCACAATGTCCCCATTTTGAGTCCACAATCCATTATCTGTCCTTGGAGTAAATCTGTCACCTGGGGGCTCTGCAGTGACAGCAGTTCCCTGCCAGGTTGGATGAAGATGCACCTGTGCTATGATCTTGACTCTGATACTATGTAAGATACAGATAATAAAATAATCCTCTCCACTTTTAGCTCTTATTTCCAGCCAGGCCCTTCCCATGAAACACCTTTGTAGCATTGTTATGCCAAATTAGAAGCTGAGTAAAGGAGACTTCTGAGAAAGTAACCAACATGGCAAAGTTCAGCCAACTAGTGAGTAGAAAAGTGAATTATTTGACTCCTATACACAGCTCTTTCTATAAAGGTTAGGACAAAACATAAACCAAACCAAAATCTCTAGTGTCAATTAAGAATAGCAAATGCATGGGAGGGTTCACAATTTGGAGCAGAGGTTGAAAGCCCATTAACTCTGAAGTTAAATGCTACCATTTATGTATTTGGTGGTACTCCATAATGTAAACTGTGGAGATTAGATAAAACTTTTAATAGGAACCGCCAATTTATTGATGCTTCCTTCTTTTCTGAGGGTGGTTTCTGCTAATGTATATGGCCTTTTCTCTATAGATAGTAAAATGAAGCCTTACTCCAAATGGAAATAGCTCACTGCTGGGTCTAGGGAAGGGGACTTCCAGTCAGATCTCTGTCCTCACTGTGTGTCACTGTCCATGTATTCTTTGCAGCGATTCTTGGCAACTCTGCTTTCAAATTTTAAATAGTTGTGACCTGCCGAGTGACAGCAGTGGGAGAAGCTCCACCTCGACTTGATCTTTTTCTTCATGCTGTTGTGTTGACCCCATCTTTAAACATCATGTTTCTTTTTTTCAATCAATTTTTATTGGAGTATAGTTGTTTTACAGTGTTGGGTAAGTTTCTACTGTAAAGTGAATCAGCTACACACATACACACAGACACATAGATATAGATACAGATATAGATATATATCCCCTCTTTTTTGGATTTCCTTCCCATTTAGGTCTCCAGAGGGCACTGAGTTCCCAGAGCTATATAGTAGGTTCTCATTAGTTATCTTTGGTTGCCCAAAATGTGTGTTTGTTTTTCCTTATATTTTTTGGAAAAATCCAAGTGAACTTTTTGGCTAACTCAATATTTTACACATATTAATGGTATCAATAGTGTGTGTATGTATATATATATCAATCTCAATCTGCCAATTCATCCCACCCCCACATGCCTCTCTTGGTTTAACATCATGCTTCTTGATTGACATTTTAAAAATTCGTCACGACAAGTGTAATATTAGAAATTCTAATAAACATCTATATGAAGAAAACAATGCATTTTCACAACAGGATGTTGGATGAGCAGGTCTGAAGCTGCTGAACACTTTCTGCTCTCCTTATTTCTAATCATTTTCCTTCCAATATATGGAAATGAGCTATTTCAAGCATAACACCTAGTGGTTATAAATAAATGTAGATTTCTGAGCCACAAAGATGTGAGTTCAAAGCCCAGCTTTGCCATTTACAAACTGTATGATTTTGGCTAAAGTCCTTCATCTTTCTATCTGAACTTGCTTTTGACTTAAAAGAAATAGGATAATAGCTCTACTTTTCAAAATTTTTTGGAACATGGAATTTCAACCTGAACTTATTTCTTCTTCACTCTGCTGCGGATGCCTTTAGGAAAAGTTCCATGTTCTTTTGTCCTAGGCCCTCCAGAATCTCATTGGATTTCTATCCTTACAACCCCATCTCCAGTCACTACCATCTTTCATTCCCCCAGAACCACAATTTCTCTATTTCTGCACTGCCCTTTATGCTTTCATAATATAAACCTGATTCTAATTCCTTCAAACACACCATAGTATTTTATGTCTCTGTACCTTTTGTCACACCATTCCCTCTTGGAATAGCCACAGCTCCCCAGTCTCTTTGGAAAAATTCCTATTCATCCATAAGTCCCGACTTAGCTTTTATAAAAATTAAATTAAAAAAAAATGCATGAAAAAAAATACATGCTAAGTACTCAGTATGGTGGATGGCATGGAGGAAGAATTCAATACATGTTCTCTCTGTCTTCCCTATGCAAATCTCTTCCATAAAATTAAATAGGCTTCTTCCTCTGTGTAGCTGTACCACATCCATCCCACTCTATTGGAGAGAAGCAATGTGGATGGGCATAGTGAAGAAAGCATTAGATTAGAATAGTCTCCATTCTGATCAAGTTCTGCCACTTCACTAACTCTGAACTGTGGGCAAATCATTTGAGTTAGATGACCTGTACATCAGAAATAGCATTCTTTACTTTTCCCAATGATCGTAGACACTAGAACTAACAACTTTATAGTACATGGCCACTAAAAGCAGCTACTATTAGTACACCATACAAATAAGCTACTGTTACTTTACAGTGACAACCTCCATATCACTATGAATGGAGTCCAAAATAATCTAATCTTAAAAATACAAGTTGAGTTATAATGCCATTAATTTTTTAGTATACCTGAGTCTGAAGCAAGGGAATGAAACCCAATATTCAATCATGTTATATCTGAATTCGATTTGTTGCAGAGTGCATTACTGTGGGATTATTTTCATTACTATGTATTTTCTTTCATGTCTACTTTATTTACTAGACTATTAGTTCCTTAAGTACAGGCCATACATTTTAAGCATAGTCAAGAATACAGATGTATCACCTAATTCTGTGACCCTGGGAATGTTACTTAAACTCCCTAAATCTTGGTTTCTTCATTCTAAAATGAAGATGATAATAATGCCTATCTTATGGAATATTGGGAGAAGTAAATGGCCGAGGCATGTAACATATTTTGGCACTTAATAAATGCTCATTAAAAGTTAGCAATCGTTATCATCAATCATCTTGTTCTTATCACTATTTTGATTATTGTAGACCTCAACACCTATCATAGAGCCTGTTTATGTATGAGGCATTCAATAAATCTTAGTTTAAAAAATTTGATCAAATCCTCTTAAAATTTGGAAGTTGTCATATAGGGTAGCTTCCCAATTACAGGCTCAGTCCCCTTATGGGTCCCTCCAGATGGCTGCCTGTGAAAGGATCACTCTCTAATTGGCCTGAATTCCCCCAAGTCAACCATTTGCTCAGCACCATACTGAGGGCCCGAGGCCCTCTCACCCAGCTCTCTCTTCTTCCTCCACCTCCTTCCGCCAGAACTGGCCAGCCTCGGGGCAGTTGGCTTCCGCCTGCCTCTCCCACCAGCTACTGCCAAGGATGCTAGCCAGTCCTTTATTGGAGCCAGGTGGAGTTGGCACAGCCAGCTGTTGTCCGCCTCGTGTTGCTCAGACTTGTGGATGCCAATCTTCTTCCCATGGCTTCTTTATCCCATGGCTCGGGATAAATCTTTGGCATCTTTGCTCTTTTCTGTAAGCCCCCAGCAATAGGGTCCCCATACTCTGGATTTTCCTTGTGGGAAAGGCACTGTTAGGAAAGTTATAATCCTATCATTCATTTACCTACATTCACTTGTTAGTTTTACTGAAAGTAGATCAATGTAAATAAGATACAGCAGGCTTTGCCCTCAAATATTCAAGGAAAATAAATACACTGACTCAATTAAAAAAAAAAAAGAAGGGGATTCCTGAAGTATCTAAATAAGCAACTTGTGAATCTAGGTGCCTTATACTGAATCCTCTAAACTCTGGGCACCTCTTCTAGGAAGTTTCCATTTGTAATTATGCTGAGCCACAAGCTGATTGATCTCTCTTTAGAGGGGAGGTGGAAAAACAGAACTTAAGTGTTTTCAGCATTCAGCTCTCCTAAATGCGATAGCCACGGCAGACTTATCTGGCGGGAGCTCGCAGGAAGCCTATAACCGCTTCATCCTAACTCTCCAAATGCTGGCAACAATTAAATGAATTCTTAAGAAGAGAATCAAAAAAGCAGGAGGCAAAATGAATGGCTTATCCAAGTGCTAAGGAAGGAGAGGCTGTGTATTCAAGATGGAAAGAATATAAATACACACACACATGCATATTATGTTACATATCTATAAAAATGTGAAATGTTATTTATTTTGAGAATACCCAGTCATTTCCATCTGTAGTAAGAATCCATAATAACATTCTCTGTTTATATAACTCTTTTCACCTCAAGAGATCCCGAATGCATTTCAGACAGCTCTATATACAAACAGAGGCCAGGAGCTCCATCATCTCTGGAGCTGGTGATGAGAGCCAGGCAGAAAATGCCTGTGTAGCTCCATGCATCTCAGAGACTGCTGACGGGAGAGAGGCCAGTTAGTCAAGGACAACAAGGCGACCCCCACATTCTTAAGACAGTGTCACAAGGGCCTTCAGAGTCTGGGTGACACCTCAAATTTTGATAGCTAATTAAGAACAAAAGGCAAAGAAAACTCCATTTATTTACTTTGGAAGGATGAGGGATGATGTGGGGGCAGAGCAAGGTTAGCGAAGCAGTGACTCCAGAGAGCAGAAATAAATCTAAGAAATAGATCACAAAGTCTTCCCTTCTGGCTTAAACATTCTTATTACATGGAATACGCTTTAGATGGGAGGACACATAAAAATGTAATATCTGTAGATTCGTTTATACTTCTGCTTTCACCCACAGTCTGCTTTCCCAGAAAGAAATGACTTGATCCCTCAGAACCCTGTTCTCTTTCCTTTACCAATTCAGTCCACCACCCAGCTGGTCTGTCTTCAAAATAATAATCTTAAAAATATAAAGAATAAGGTGGCAGCAATGGTTTACAGGTATTTCCACGTCAGAAACCGAAGCTTGACAGAAAGTATATTTCTGCAGGGGCCTGATAATAAGATCCTAAATCTGGTAATATCAGCACACCAGAAACTTCCGACTATCCAGAAAATAAACTGGAAAGTGGCTAGCCCCTGAGCGAAGAAAAGATTCCTGACCAAGTGCCCAGGTATCAGAATTGTACTGGAGTTCTTTAAACCATCCTTGTCTGAGAAAGAACTTACTCCAGGTGGCAGAAGTGGGAGAGGGAGCGAAGGAACACACCCTCCTCTGGAGGAATAAGAGATTCTGGGGCAGAAGTGGCTTGCCAACAGTGCTTGCAGCCCTTCGTTCCTGCAGCATCCCAGGACCCTTTCAGTAACCCCTACAGAGCCTTGTTGCCCCCAGATGTCATGGTCCCATAGAGACATCCCCAGCCAGAAAAGTCCAATATCTGAGCACAGCCAGAGTTCGAGTTCCTGCCAAGTCAGACGTCAGCTTTCTAGGGCCTGGGACCTCATGGACTTCCCGTATCAACTCAGCAAAGAGCCCAGGGCCAAACAGAGAAGTGCTGAATTTCTCAGGGGTTTCAGTGCAGAGCAGGGAGAGAGGTGAGGATGACCTGGTGCAGGAAGCATGCTCACCGTTACTCTGTGAAGCTGTGAAGTTGTGTTCTGCCAAGGGCTACGGAGGAAGAGCTGGCAGGAGCACAGGGCCAACTGGGGCCACCCGAAACATTCTGGGGAAAGCCATCCCCTCCTAGAAAACATGCCTCTATTGGACTTTTCTGGCAGTCCAATGGTTAAGACTGCACTTCTGACACAGAGGGTCATCGTGTTCAACCCTGGTCAGAGAACTAAGATTCTACAAGCCAAGTGGCTGGGGGGGGGGGGGGGGGGGGGGGGGGGGGGACAAACACTCAAAAAAATTTAAAGGAATAAAAATCCCACTATTTCCCACTATTAAATAAATAAATAAATTTCCCACTATTAAAATGTCCTCTACTGGCCACCTAGGATGGGAGAACAGTAATGAAAACAATTCAGCCCATTCAGAGACATCTACTCTAAAAGAATGCTCCAGAGTGAACTTGACACACAGGGTCACCTTGGTAAGATAGGTGAAACAAAAAAAAAAAAATCTTACAAACAAGGAATGTGAGGCTCAAACAAGACAAATAGCCTCACAGTCTCTAGAACTGGAGCCAGAAGCTTCTTACTGCAGAATTTCAAGTTCTTTCTGTTTTACCTTGCCCAAAATTATAATCAGTAGGTAGGAGATCAAAATGGTTTTCAGACTGAAATATTTGTGATGAGCCCAATGCTTCACTTTGGCCTTTAGAATCTTCAGCTTTCATCACTTTAATATCTTGAATGGGGGCCACAGAGAGGGGAGGTCCCAAGAGGTGTAGGGAGAAGCAAAAAGAATTTTTGCTTCTTCTTTGTCATTCCCATTTAGTTCCTCCTTGGCACCCCCCACTCCACCCAAATACACACTTAGTCAGAAACAGAAAAGGACATATTAACAGAGACAAGTAGACGGGCAAATGGATGTAGATTTATTTTTTTAATACATGGTATATACTATGCTATTGCAATTCTAAGTTATTAGGAATATTTATTAAGATAAGTTATTAGGAATAGTTAAAAAATCCTTATAAACAAGCCCCAAATGAAAAAGAAAGGCTTTTCTCAGTAGGACAGGGAAAATTCATGTCATCAGAGATTACAGAGTTCACGCCTATAAAATTATAATACTAAAACCAGGTAGTGTTTCCTGAATTTTGGAAGATATTATTCAGAATCAACCAAGAGAGTATTTGTTTGCATACTAATTAGTAACCCTTGGTGCTTACTCCCCCAACTAAGTCTAGGCTTACCAAAAAAATCTATGTATACCAGCAAGTTCAAGGTGTCTGGATGCATGCAAGCATGGCAGGAACTCAATGGGATGCTTGAAGAACACCCATGCTTGTTCCTCAGAGCCAAACCCGTGGACAGCAACTGCACTCTCCATGACTTGTTTCTTGGCACACCTGTTAGGAACAGTTTAGGGCTAGATAGAACAGCAAACAGGCCCAGTGTGACATCTTCTTAAATAAGGAGTAGGTCACATTGTCCTTTTTCTGGCCTCATGGCATATTTCACTCTCTGTTCTGGAATGTTCTGCAGCTGTTGGCAGAGCTGACCATAGCAATAATCATCTTGAGAGAGATTTTCTTACAATTGAGTGGAATGGGAACTGTCACGTATTTAGAAAACATACAAGCATCCGTTGAATGGAAATTTATTCCAGAAGGGAAAAAGAATAAAGACAAAAGAATGTTCTTCAAATGCCAGGACAGTCAAGTGGAGGCAGGGGTCTAGCAGTCGAGATAGACTGGGCCTGCAGCATGAAAAAACAACCTTGAAATTTCAGGGGCTTAGAACAACAACAAACATTCTTTTCCCCTCACATGTTCTACTAGTCTGTCTCTGATCTGGGGTGGGGGTGGTGGGGGGCAGTGTTGAGATGTGCCCTTGCACAGGGACAGTCCCTGGTCATGGACAGAGAGAAGAGAGGTGAACTGTTCATTTCACACTGAATCTTACAGATTCTCTCTGAAAATAATGCTCACCCCTTCAGTGACCATTTCATTGGCCAATGCAAATCACTGTGCCACGGCTAACTTTATGGGCCTGGGAGTTAAATTCTCCCATGTCCAGAGAAATAACAAATGTTAGTGAACAGTTCTAAGGACTGGGTGGGTGTGTGTGTTCGTCACTCAGTCGTGTCCAACTCTTTGTGACCCCAAGGACTGCAATCCGCCAGGCTCCTCTCTGTCCATTGGATTTCCCAGGCAAGAATACCAGAATGGGTTGCCATTCCCTTCTCCAGGGGAATCTTCCTGATCCAGGGATCTAACTTGTGTCTCCCACATTATAGGCAAATTCTTTACCATCTGAACCACCAGGGAAACCCATTCTAAGAACTAGCAGCAGGATATTTGTTCACTGGTCACCAGATGGTTGAGCCAATTTCATTGTTTGGGGTTTCATTGTACAGGGTCCAGGTATCAGGTTCAGATAAAGACGAGCTTCCACATAATGTGAAGAGCTGGTCAGAGAAGTAGCAGATTTCTTTTCATTGGTTGGATTAGGAAAAAAAAAATTTTTTTTAAGTTGTTAGGTTTCTTTTCTGAACGACTTTTTCTTAAAAAAATGCTAAAGAAATCCCACATGATTATAGGAACCAAATAGGTAGCCTAATGTGTGAATCATCCAGGGGAAAAAAAGGCATTAAGCATATGGAAATAATCTATAGTTCCATAAAGACATATGCTGTCTCCCATAGGCTCCACCAGTGGAGGCTTCCCAGTCCACTATTAAAAGGGACACAGAATAAAGGGACATTCATGTACTTCTAAACCAGAACTGTGTGAGAGGGGTGATGGATGGTGGCTGACACCACGTCTCAGTCCAGGAGCCAATAGAGTAGAGGGGACAGGGACACTGGGGGTCTATATCCAGTGGAAAGGGGGGTCTCATTCAGGCTGAGTGGAGCCCTTTGGGGAGGCAGACACAATTTGGCCAAATTTTCTGACTTGACTGTTTAAGATTGTCCAGAAATCTTTCCTGTACATGCACTCTCCTGTTTTTCAGTGTTGGTGTACCCTATTTTCAAAAGTCACTTTGTGGGTTGAACAAAGCATGATGTAGGCTAGATCTGGCTAATGGCGTGCACGGGTTCATGGCTTCTGCTGGAAAGAAAAATTCTATGTATGTGGGGGCGCAGGGCAAAGGGAAATGGAAAATTGTATGGTTCCTAAGACCCTGGTGGAGGGCAGAGGAAGTTCAATAAACAGCATCCTTCTTTCTGAATTTTGAATTAACTAAAAAATGAGACAAATTTGAGCTGATGGAGGTCAGAGGAGGGCAAATTATCACTCTTCTTATGGAATAAAGCAAGATTGGGAAAGATGGGCAAGTCAGCTTCCTAGATTTAGAGATGCTGGACTGGGTCAGGCCCCTTTCCCCTCCTCCTAGCCACCCATACCCCTGTGCACGATCCATGCTCCTAGCCAGGTGGCTGGTTCCCTATAAAGCCAGCAGAAGAGCCAGAGCTACCCTGGCTTGGTTTCCCCTTCCAAATCCCCCATCAGATAATTCACTCCTCCCACCAGTTGAGATGAGGGTGGGCAGGTGAGTGTCAGATACACTATAGCAGGGGTAAAAGGACAGGGTCCCTCAAATAGTTAGATCCAGCCGAGGCCACCTCAAGCACACACTGCATCTCTGTGCAAGTTACAAAAAGGCACTCCACCCTGGCAGCTGACTTGCAGAAAGGCCCCTTCCTCCCAGCTGATGCAGCCTCAAGCTGGGGCACACAACTTGGCAAGAAGTCCCAGGGCTAGATTCCAGCCCACACTTGCCTACTCGGCCTGGTGCCTAAGTACAAAAACCCACAAGTGCCCACAGCCATCCTGCTTCAGACTCTAATAATCCCAGCAATTTGGTTCCAGATTCTTCAGTCTCCAGAGTAACCACACTGTGAATAGCACCCACTCTCTGTCCACCTCCAGCCGTTGGAATTAACATCGGTCTAGGCAGCGTCAGGTTTGTGAATGGGGTAGAGTGGACAAAAAGTGCACTGCCTAGCAGAGCTGGTGCCCTTTTTTATTATGATTATCGCTCTCTCAATCTCTCATTTGAGAAGTTGGTACAAATTCCCAAAGAGTGAACAGCCATTTTTTTTTTCAGCATGTCAGAATTTAGTGAGGCTATAATCATTTCTTCACAATGTTTTTTAGTAAAGACTATATTAAAGGAGACATTGTTTTAAAAGTTTCCATGTACAACTGTGGCTTGTCCCAAATTCTTTGTATTCAGATGTCAGACTATAATTGTTGGTTAGCAGCGAGGTCACCAGATGGGTTATAAAATGCTTTTCAAATGAATACCAAAAGGACTTAGGAAAAATACAATTAACAGCTGGTGTAGTTGAGGCAGGCTATGGTTTCACTGTAAAAAATAAAAAAATCAATACAATCTTCATTAGACTGAAGCACATTTCTCTATCCATGACATACCATCTTCATTTCCAGAGTTCAACCAAAGAAGGGAGAAAGACATCCAGCTCTAATTAAACAAAACAAAAAGAGTTGGAAATTTCTACTTATCAGAGGTGAGAGACATGCCCATGGAGGGGGAAAGCAGAATGAAACACAAAGAATATTGAGTTGGAGCTGATCTCTCTAACATTTCATAACCAGGGAAAATGCAATCAGTGGTATCTCCAGAGACACACACAGGATGTTGGACTTCCACATTCTTTCATATTTCTACTCAAGCCAGGTGCATTTAGAAAAAAAAAAAATTAAATGTTTGATACTGTTTAGCCGGAAGTGGGTTCTTTCCTCTATCATATTGCCAACAAACAGAATTCCACATTTTTGCCAACCTATTTCCAGGTCAGTATTACATTTTAAGAAACAAAAGGAGGTGTGATCTACTGGATAATCTACAAAGACCATTCTTTTGAAACACTACTTAAGTGAGCCCCACTCATTCATTCATTTAGCTATCACTTACCAAGCATCTCAAAACAGGCAGGGCAATAACTGCTTCAACAGCACCCTTTCCTTCCCCCTAGGACCACAAAGGACACAGCCAAAGTTATTTTTATGTGCAGCTTTAAAACGTAACGTTTCTTTTTCCTCAGTGAGATGAGCAAGTGACATGTTTACCCTTTAATAAGTATTTGAGGAAGAAATAAGCAAACAAACCCACTCCATTCCCCATGTGATTCCTTCTGTGTGAAAGAAGGGGAGGATGTATTTTTTTATTATGGAAAACACATATTTATGATTATCACTTTAACAAAGAGAGAGGTGCTCTAAATATAGGGAAGAGTTCCTGGGAGGGAGCAAGGGCAAATACTCTGCTCTTGGCAACCACGGTTACACTACCTCGGGGCAGAAGGTTGTGGCTGAACCCTCTCTGGGGTGGCGCACGTGGCTCTCTTCATGTAGCTAACTCCAACCACTTGGAGACTTGCAGGGTGCAAAGCAGGTCCACGGATAAACACTCCTAACATGAGATGCTCATAACAATGAGCTTGCTCTCTCCTCTCTTCTCTCTTCCCTCACAAAGATATCAAACAGAGGAAGAAAGCATGGCACATGGGGAAGTGGAGTTAAAATGTACCGCACGTTACTAATCCTAACATAACATTGGCAGCTTGTACCATCCCCCTGCCAAACCCAAATTAACACACTGCCTTACTGGAAGGCAAAGGCTGCAGCTATATTTATAGCTCAATTAACAAGTTTCATAACTAAACCTCCAGAAGTCCTAGGCAAACCTGACAAACGCTATGCATCTTAACACCATGATGACCCTGCCAGAATGCCACCGTCTTCTTACAGGGAACAACTCCTGCTATCACCTTGTGAGAACAATGATAACGGGCACCAGCCCATCTGATAAAGGGAAGCTGGCTGGGCAACTAGACTCTCGTCAGGGGTACATCTCCTAACAGCCCCCAACCAACACACATACGGCTGATTCAAGCAGGCAGCTAATTCTTCTTCCCTTTGCAGATGGATGGAAATGCCTGCTCCTCAGAAGCCAATGGCTGCAAAGGATGGCTGCCATCTTATGACTCAGGAGACTTGGTCCTTCCGGGAAGAGTGTAACAGAAACACGGGGGGTGTCACTTGGCCTGTACTGTAACTTCAAAAGAAGCAGAAAAGCTCTTCATAATTTCTTCCAAGGCGGTTATTTTTGCCTGAGGGGGAAGGGCTTTTCAGAGGATAATGGCTGTACAGGAGGCAATGTTGGGATGACTAGGAAGGGTACAGTGAAGTACTTATAATATATCCCCCGACTGAGGGCAAACTGCCTGCAGAGTCTAGTCCAAGCTTCTCCTTTATCCAGGAAGAACACACATGACCGCACGGCCCAGGGCACTGTGATGATCTAACTATACATCTAGCTCCTCTGTGGGACTGGGAGCTCTTTGAGCCCAAGGAGGGAGGAGCACTCTATAACACGGTGGTCCCTGCAGCACTAAGTTCAGAAGCCTGTAACAGTGAGGGTTCAGCAATTGTGAATGAGGAAATGAATAAGTGAATGTGTGAACAAATGAATGAATAATTCAATAGCAGTACCATTCTCACACCTACCACTGAACTGCTAATTTTGCAAGGCTTTCTGTTTAAATTACAGGCTGGAGTTAAAGACAATTCATCCTCATATCTTCCTGTCAGCTATAATGAGGCTCCATTTACCTCTGCTATGAGTCTTTTGCCCATTGCGTGTGTTACTTTGCCAACAAAGGTCCATCTAGTCAAGGCTATGGCTTTTCCAACAGTCACGTATGGATGTGAGGCTTGGACTATAAAGAAAGCTGAGCACCCAAGAATTGATGCTTTTGAGTGGTGCTGTTGGAGAAGACTCTTGAGAGTCCCTTGGACTGCAAGGAGACCCAACCAGCCCATAGTAAAGGAAATCAGTCCTGAATATTTTTGGAAGGACTGATGTCGAAGCTGAAACTCCAATACTTTGCCCACTTGATGTGAAGAGCTGACTCATTTGAAAAGATCCTGATGTTGGAAAAGATGGAAGGCAGGAGGAGAGGGGGACGACAGAGGATGAGATGGTTAGATGGCATCACCAACTCAATGGACATGAGTTTGAGCAAACTCCGGGAGTTAGTGATGGACAAGGAGGCCTGGGGTGCTGCAGTCCATGGGGTCGCAGAGTTGGACAAGACTGAGCGACTGAACTGAACCGAACTAAGTCACTTCAGTTGTGTTAGACTCTTTGCAACTCTATGGACCATAGCCTCTAGGCTCCTCTGTCTGTGGGATTCTCCAGGCAAGAATATTGGAGTGGGTTGCCATGCCCTCCTCCAGGCGCTCTTCCCCACCCAGAGATTGAACCCAGGTCTCTTATGTCTCCTGCACTGGCAGGCGGGTTCTTTACCACCAGCGCCACCTGGGAAGCCCCTCTTCTCATTAACAGCTGATTATTCAGGTCACAAAAATTTGGAAAACATCTACAATTTGCTGATTAGAGCCTTCATTCATTTCTACTGTTTGAAACCCTAGCTATTAGTAGGGGGATAAGTGGATGGTCAACTATATTTCCACTTGAATACATTAAGATCCATGACTTTAGTAAGTTACTGATTCTCAATTCAGTTGCATTGTCTACAAAACAAAGGGGCTAATCTTGAATTATCTTTAGGTGCC
The DNA here is from genome assembly GCF_042477335.2 of Ovis canadensis. NCBI lineage: Eukaryota > Metazoa > Chordata > Mammalia > Artiodactyla > Bovidae > Ovis > Ovis canadensis. Next base: position 65,306,751 of record NC_091247.1, read on the forward strand.
TTTTCAACTTTTCTGTCCTCTAGTTTTACCTGCACATGTGAATGTCATATTTCTTTGTTCTCCCATCCCCTAACATGGATGACTGCAGAGCTATTTTTAAGACACCAAAACTTCTGAATCTGGTATGAGAGAGCCCATACTCATTTGCTGCCTTGCGCTCTCATTGCTGGGCCTTTGATTTCCAAGTACAGGAGTATTCTTTCCAAGGAATACAAAAGGTCCATTTTCTCAGGACAATTTTGTGGCTGCTAAAAAACCATCATAAAGCTACAAGCACAGGATAAAGAGGATAAGACAAAGTAAGACGCTGTTAACAAGGTAGACTGGAGTCAAACTAATGAGGAAATACTGCCAGGATTCAAGGATCTATGGTCTCTCTCTACTTTTTCAAGGAACTAGATACATAGCAGAGATGCCCATGCAACAGAGACCTTAAAGAGGTAGTCCACTGACCAAACCTGGCCCCAAGCTATGTTTCATGGGCCAGGTTGTGCACAGATGCTGTTACTGATGTTTTGATGTGAATTTAAATAAATGCCTTTGGGACTTCCCTGGTAATCCAGTGGTTAAGAATCTGCCTGCCAATGCAGGGGACACAGGTTTGATCCCTGCTCCAGGAAGATCCCACGTGATATGGGGCAGTTAAGTCCAAGATCCAGAACTACTGAGCTGGGTAGCCACAGCCTGTGAGCTGCAACTGCTGAAGCCCCCATGCCCTAGCGCCTGTGCTCAGTAACAAGAGCAGTCTCTGCAATGAGGAGCCTGTGCACTCCAACTAGCGAGCAGGCCCTGCTTGCCACAACTAGAGAAAGACCACACACAGCACTGAAGACTCAGTGTAGCCAAAACTAACTAACTAAATACCTCTGGGTGGATCATGGACTGCCCAGTTTAACAATGGCCTCTACCACTCCCTATGTCTTCTGTCTATGTCTTAAGTTTTTCATTCATTCATGGTACTGGCCTTTTGCTAAACTCACTGTATTTGTCTTCTCTCGCTAGAATAGAATGCTGTGATCTCTGAGTGTAAGATGGTCCTCTGCCTGTTCATGGTTATATCCAGCTCTTTGAAGAGTGTCTGGCTCATGTAAGTATTCTGTACCTATTTGTTAGGGGGAAAAAAAATGGATGGATGAATGAATTAAACTCCCCTCCAATGCTCCAGTTCAGAGCTCCCATCACACTCTATTCACACCATCACAACAGTCTTATTTCAACAAATATTTATTAATTACTGGACATTATACTGGGGCTTCCCAGATAGCTCAGCTGGTAAAGAATCTGCCTGCAATGCAGGAGATCCAGTTTGATTCCTGGGTCAGAAAGATCTGCTGGATAAGGGATAGGCTACCCACTCCAGTATCCCTGAGCTTTCCTGGTGGCTCAGCTGGTAAAGAATCTGCCTGCAATGTAGGAGACCTCGGTTCGATGCCTGGGTTGGGAAGATCCCCTGGAGAAAGGAACAGCTACCCACTCCTGTATTCTGGCTTGGGGGATTCCATGGACTATATAAATTGTACCAGGTACTAGAGATTCTGAGATGAATGATACAGAATGCCTTATCTCAAAAGCTCATATTTCAGGGAAAGGGTCAGGCATACAGACAAACACATGTAATAACACAGCACAATAGCTTTGATGAGGGAACTATGTTTGGAAAGATGGATAGGAAAGCAGAAAATACTTGCAATATTCCTTCCTGTGAGTAGAAGTTCACGACCTGGACAAGGGAGAGAGGGCATGCCACACAGGGAGCATAGACCCGGCAAAGTCACAGAGCAGTGGAAGTATGCGTGTTCGGGGCCCAGACCACTTCAGTCAAGGTAGGAGAATGTGGCGGAGGAGGGCTAGAAGTCACAGCAGGCAAGTGGCACCTTTGCAGGATTGTGAAGGCCTGCAAGGCTGTGCCGAGGAATTTACAGGCTATTCTGCTAGAAAGAGATACTATGAAAGTATTCCAACCAGGGAGTGGCGAGAAGAGAATGGTACTGGTGAAAATTATTCTCATGTGACCACAGGGCTTGGGTTGGCCTGAGAGTAGTTAGGAGATTATTACAGAGGTCTCTAGGAAAGATGAAGGAAGCCTAGAGGAGGGTGAGACAAGCTGTGTTTCTCTCGGGAGAAATTCATGCAATAGAAATTCTGGAGACAGAACGAGCAAGTGGGAGAAGAAAAGAGGTGAGAGTCAAGTATGGGCCTGTAGTTTCTGGCTTGGATAAACCGGGCAGATGGTGCTGCAATGGAAGGGTAGACAAAAGAAAGAACTGGCAGGAGTATTGTCACTGAATTGTCCATGTCATGCTCCATGGTGACCTCTCCCAGGGCAGCTTCAGAAAAATGAGGGGAATGAAAAGAAGTGCAGTGGGTCAAAGAATAAATATGATGTGAACAATAAAGGCTCATAGAAGGAGTGATTTATTTATTTTTTCAAAATCTTGGCAAAGGGGAGATGAATAGACAGAGCGCAGCAGATTTTTAGAGCAGTCAAACTCTTCTGTCTGATACAGCAGCGGTGGGTGTGTGCCATTCTGCGTTTGTCAAAACCTATAAAACATCCAACCCCAAGAGTGAGCCCTGATGTAAACTACGGACTTTGGCTGATGATGGCGTGTCAATGTAGGTTTGTCGATCATAACAAATGTACCACTGTGAGGGAGGGCGTAGATAGTAGGGAAGGTTGTGCTTATATGAGAACAGGAGGTATATGAGAAATCTCTGGACTTTCCACTCAGTTTTTTGTGAATCTAAAAATGAATTTTATCAGTAAAAACAATTAGTGAAGTTTGAAAGGGAAATAAGGTGGTATCCTGACATAAAAGCAAACTCAGGAAAATTGGTGATTTTCTTTCTCTCTCTTTTTAGAAGGAGAAAGACATATATGGGAATATAAGTAGTTTTAGGCTTTGAAGTGGTCTATGAGGAATATGTTTGAGAGAGAAGACATAGCTGATGCAAATAAAAATCCTTGGAAAGGACTTAGAATTGCACCAGGTGCATAGTAATTGCTCAGTAAATGTTAGATTGTTATCATTACTATAATATCCATTACTTTCTTCTTTATTGTATAGTCATTTGGGTCACTGCCCTGCTCAGTAATGAGACCATTAGCTCATACAGGGAACGGTTTCCAGCGCTTAGAGTTTGTGATCCTTATAAGCACTTAATACAGTTCCTCCAATGGAATCCTTACCCACTGATTGATTCATTCAACATAGCTATTGAACAAATGGTGGCACTTGAATCTTCTCTGATGGTCATTTGGGTTTCTTCCTTTATTCTAAGTATACTTTAAGCATTTTTATCCTTACCTTTGAAGTACCATGTGGTATGTATTAAACAAATGGCCCTGGCCCTCTCAGACTGCAATGCTAAACTTGTCTGCATCACTTATGAGACTTTCAGCCACATGGAACATAATTACAAGCCGAGAAGAAGGCGACTGGGGGCTGCAATAGGGGCAGGATCAGAGACTCCATAATGGCATCAAAGATGGGGCTCCTTCTATTTTGTTGCTATGCTGGTCTTAGTTTTAAAATAAATAAATAAAAATTTAGTTGCTCAATCGTGCCCAACTCTGTGATCCCATGGACTGTAACTTGCCCAGTTCCTCTGTCCATAAAATTCTCCAGGCAAGAATACTGGATAGGTAGCTATTCTCTACTCCAAGGGATCTTCCTGACCCAGGGCTTGAACCCAGGTCTCTTGCATCACTGGCAGATTCTTTACCATCTGGGCCACCAGGGAAGCCCAGTCTTGGTGTTACCTTTATCCAAAAGCTGGCTTCCTTCTATGCCACAAAATGGTTGCAGCCGTTTTAGGTCACTTATAGACAGAATAACACACAAGCAACAAGAGATCATATCCTCCTCGGTACCTCTGTTGTGAGAGGGGACTTTGCCAAAATACCCCTAGGGGCTTCCCTGGTGGCTCAGAGGTTAAAGAGTCTGCCTGCAATGTGGGAGACCTGGGTTCGATCCCTGGGTCGGGAAGATCCCCTGGAGAAGGAAAAGGCAACCCACTCCAGTATTCTTACCTGGAGAATCCCATGGACAGAGGCGCCTGGTGGGCTACAGTCCATGGGGTCGCAAAGAGTGGAACACAACTGAGCGACTTCACTTTCACTTTCAGACTTGTCTTACATCTCAGTGGCCAGAACTGTGTCACAAGCCAGAACCTCAAGCCATCTTTTCATAGCTTTGGGGAATGGGGTCACTGTGACTGCCTTAGGCTAATTAAGAGCTACTCCCCAGGGAGGGGAAGCAGCTTTTCCAGAAGTACAAGGTCTGTGATGAAGAGGTGACCCTGGAGTAAACACGGTTCTTCTTGGAAGGATAAGGAATTGAGGGAGGGCAGAGAAATGGAAATGGATGATGGATAGACAGTTAACAGTGTTAGATTTGAATCAAGACTAATGCGTGGGTGTGTGTGCTAAGTCTCTTCAGTTGAGTCTGATTCTTTGTGACGCAAGGACTGTAGATCATCAGACTCTCCTGTCCATGGGCTTCTCTAGGCAACAACAGTGGAGTAGGTTGTCATGCCCTCCTCCAGGGCATCTTCTCGACCCAGGCATCTTCTCGACCCAGGCATCTAGACCATGTCTCCTGTGGCTCTGCATCTGCAGGTGGACCCTTTACTGCTGGGCCACCAGAAAGCCCCGAGACTTATACAGCATAAGAAAAAAAAGTTGATATAAAAATGCACATCTCCTAATATGTGGACATAAAGTTTCCTTCTGGAAGTTACCCTATGAGGATATAGAATATCTAGTAGTAAAAGGATGAACAAGTACATAACTACTTCAAGTTTCAACCAGGTGATGTGAGAAGGACATTATCAAAGTGGGAGAGACTCACCATACACAAACTGCCCTGAGGTCTCAGAATAGTTCCCATGATGCAGCGAGATTCTTCTTTCCCTCCATCAACATCATTCCATTGTCTGTTGTGTGTCACAGCTCATACCCAAATCTGGAAATAAATATTAATAAAACAGGTTTCCTTTACTAGAAGAGCATATAATCTACAACTACATAAGCAACTGTAACGTGTGTGCTTTTAGATTCAGGATGAGTATACAAGGCGCAGTCTAGTCCCAAATTAGCAATGGCCAGTCTTATTTGGGGATAGAAAGAATTTTCATACAGGAATGCGATGTGTGAACCGGATCTAGAAAAGTGATTCATTACTTCCAAGATGAAAAGGAAGTGGGAAGGGCATTCCAAAAATAGGAAATACTTAAGCTAGAGGTGTACAATATATGTGTGAATTCTTCCCCCATGAAATACCAACTAGGTTCAAATGGCTAAAGAATGGAGTTGAGCAAGGAGTGTGATTGGGGGTGAGCCTGGAGATTTTGACAGGAACCAGATGAGAGAGGGCCTTTTTTCTCCACATGTACGTAAATTGAGCTTTGGGGTAATAAGTAACACTGAAGACTTTACCATGTGTATAGGCATTTTAAATATTGGTGGCTGCGTCCAGAGAAGATTAGGGTGAGAGCAAGCCTAGCAACAGAGCTTTCAGTTTAGTAGCTACTTCAACAGTTCAGGCAAAAACATGCCCTTGCTTGGGCCAAGGCAACAACTAACAGTCTGGAGAAGAGGGAAGAACACAACACTTGATAAAATTCAGTAACAACGTAGATGTGGGAAAAGAAACAGAAAAGTCCAGGATAATAGGATAGGCGAAAATATGATTACTCAGGACAGAGCAGACAGGAGGAGTAGTTAGAGGGCAGGATGAGCAACTCATCTGGTTTGCCCAGGACTCTCCCTGTTCCAGCACAAAAAGATCTGCATTCTACATAACCACTCAGTCCCAGGCAAACCAGGGTAACTGGCTATCACATAAGGAAAAGCACATTTTAAGGAAAGTATGACACGTTCAATTTGGAAGATAATGAATTCCAAATCTAGTGGGCAGTAGAACATGCAATTTGCATCTACTTAACTCCCAAACAGCTGGCCAGGTCAGTGAAAATTCAACCTTGCCAACATTCACTAACTAGGTCCCCACCCGAAAGAAGGTTTTCCAACAATTTCCACATTACACTCCGACCTGTAGATACCACCATCCAGCTTTCCCCCAGTTAAGGTAAGAGCTCTACAACTGGGTAGTTTTCCCAGGAGGGTTGGTGAGCTACAGATACAATGTAAAAGGATGACTGATGGACACCTTGGAGTCACTTGGGCAAATCACTTTTAAAAATGTCTTAAAAGAAATATATCCTATTGTAACCCATGGTCATTTGTCTCCAGGGGGGCTACTCATCTGCTTTTGCTGCCTACAAAGTTATTATTCATCAAAAAAGAGAGTATTCATTCTTGCCTTCATGGAAGTCTACAGCTTCCATGTCTTATTTATCTTCATATCACAGAGATATCCATGTATTGTACATACACAAGTACTCAATAATTTGTGACAAAAATTAATTAATTTGAGCCTATAGATGTATATATTACACTCACACACACACACATATATAATCAAAACAGCTATGAACTCTAAATTCCTTTACCTTTTTTTAACAAATAAGCATTTGAAAACCATTTACAAAGAAGTTTTAGATTTGTACAGCAACGTTGAAGAATCTAAACATCCAGTTTTATTTAGTAAAAGCCTAGAAACATCATAGCAAGAAGAAGGTTCCATTGGATACATTTATTTATTCCTGAGACCAATATTGTCCCACCAATAGCAGGTTCTATAAACTGACCCAGTGCTCCAAGAGTCCCCAAATGCCTTATTTAAAACAATGGAGCAGACACTTAGGATGATGTTCAACTCTTAACTTGGTAATTCCCACTCCTGATTTAAACCAGACCTTTAGTGTTATTTTAACATAGGTTTTGGATTTAATTATCTTAAATGTCTAAAAGAATGCATACAATTCCCAAACTGTTTATCTCTTTTATGGTAAAATCTCTTTCCCTATCCCTAGAAATCTGTTTTAATTATTTAATCAGTTTGGCTGAAACTCACAAAGCATTAAATTGTTAGTTGTTACTTAACATTCCTTATAAATTGCATTTATTAATTTCTGGATAGAGACTTGTCCATTGCTACAGTAATTTAAATTAGTACCACATGGTTACAGATCGCTGCTGAATGATGATTAAATCTTTGGGGCAAATTCAGTCTTTTCAGATATTTAAATGGCACTAGAGATAAGCTAACCAAATTTGGGTCCAAGAAGTTACAATTTATCAAAAATGTAATAAACCATGGCCAGAATATTCATCGTAAGCAGCACATAATGTGGTCCATGAAATGACATTTTAGCATCTCTCTCACTGTGGTCACAGGGAAGTGCTGACGGTGCAGACAGAGCAATGCTCCATTGATATTTAACAGTTCCCGTCTTCAAGGTACTTTGCAATATTGTGGCTTTTTATACACTCAAGTCCCCCCTGATACTCTATCAGTCATTTTGTGATTCAACACGGTGACACATGACTTTCTTGGTGCTTTAATTTCACAGGTGCGAACAATCAACGCAGCACAGACCCCTTTGGAATCTTAGCAACAGAAGGAGGACTGTAGGACTCTGGTGGCCTTTCAGAATGACGAATCGCTAGGGGAAAGAGCTCTGTAGGGACTGACTCTACACTACTCGGGTGCAGATAATGAAGGGGAGGCTCGGAAACAATTTAGGGATCTCTCCTGGGTCACAAAGGTGGCGATAAACTCTAGAACTTGGCTTCTTTACTTTCAATCCCAAACTGTTTCTTCAATACCTATTACTACCACTGAGTCAATGCAATGGGTATGAACCTAGACCTTAAAATCTGTTCAGTGATCATTTCTTCCCAGCAAACCAACTAGGGGCATCAAGTTATAAAAAAAAAAAAAAAAAAGAACCTTACCATTGCTTCCAGATACTTAAAAAATAAAAGTAATAATAAAAAGAGGGTGAAAGGCAAGAGACAGAAGAGACTCTAAGTGTCTCCTACTGGAAAGATGGACTGAAACATTCAGGTGAAATAACAAAATCAACTCATAAAATAATAGATTCATCTTCCTGCAGCTAAAGATAAATATTAAATAATCCTAGGTGCTGCTGGACGAAAATTAATTTCTGTAAGGCAAACAGTGTAGTACGTATATGTGTTTCAATTTCTGTTTGGCAGGGTGCCTATTTTGAGCATCCTGTACAGACCTTTGAAGTACTGGGGCTGCTCTGATAACGCAGATGCTTAAACAAGAATTGCTTCCTCAGGGCTCCCAAGCACTGTAAAAAGTCTGTTTTGGATAGTCAGTCTCCCAACTAATTCCAGATATTCAGTCTAAAAACACAACATTTTTTAATGCATTAATGATACACCATGGCCCTTCTGAACTGAATTGTGCCAGAAGATGGGAGTGACATTAACTTATTAGAGGAGGCACAAAGTGCTGAACCACTGCAATTTGTGATCCCCAAATTACAGTCAGGTGCAGTCGCCCGCATGGGGCAGGTGGAAACAGGGTACAGTGAGAAAAGGAGTGCTTCAGAGACAGCCCTCTAATGATTAATTTACAATAGAAAGAAGGAGAAAGGGCAAATAGTACCTTGTATTCTAAATCATGAAACTATTATAGACATCCAGCCTGTCTGCTCTTAGACCATCTGAGAGCTAAGTCGTTTTATCTTACAGCCTTGGTCGTTTTAACTGGGCTTACTTAATATTGGCAATATTGGCATTTGACAAATCACATAAAATGTCCCTGGGAAGCCAAACCCACTCAGGACCACTTCCGTAGAAACTTACAGAAATGTGAAAATGAAACAGTAACTACAATCTGCAATCTCAACTTTTTCAGAAGTTGCCTAAAAGCCATGAGCATTTTTTAAAAAATCATGAATATTTGTCCCTGGAAGGATCTTCTGCTAGGACCATAGGAGTTAGGGGAAGGGGTACTCTGGACCAAGCTAACGCCACGAGGCATGGTAAGTTCTTGGTGGTCAGGGAGAGAAGAAAGTCACTGGGGAACCAATGAATGGAGTCACCCTCACTTCCAAGTCTTCTCAGGTTCTTTCTACAGAAGGTTGTAGCAGGACACCGAGTCTCTAAACGGAACCAAAGAGTGAGATCCCTCACTCTGAGATTTTACCAACACTCCATGCCTCCTTCCAGAAGGGACATGCAATCCAGCATACTGACCAAATTCTAACTTGCCTCACTGCATTCTGTCTCCTCTGAATACCTCCTGGAACTTCATCTGGTCTTCATTCCATGTTATATAAACCAATATGAGCTGTTGGAAAATTGCCCTTGAGGTGGCTGTACTTCAGTACTGGGCAACATGACTCATGAATATTTTTAACAGTCAAGGCCATATGTTCCCCTCCTCTACGGAGCAGGGAGCCAAACGGAGCTTCTTAAATAACACACAGTGTGGCAGCTACTGCCAGGCACGACAGGAAGCAGCTTACAGTTGGATCTGTTCCCACAGCCAGAGATGGGAAAGGTCTCTGACTTGAAGACAGAATGCTAGCTGACATGAAGCTAAGAAAATATCAGGAGAATAAAGGGTCTGGTTTTGTGTTCTGTTTTCATCTTTGTTTCTACGCTTGATTTATTTTACAAATCAGTTATGGGACATGCTCCTTACAGGTCAGACTTCAAGTTAACTGAAGCCCTCTTCTTCCCCTCCACTCTCTCCCACCACACTGTCAGGATTCCAGGGTACCAGGAAGTGATGTTTACAAACCCATCAAAACCCAGAACTCCAGTCACAGGAAGGGAAACTTTATTTTCTTCAGGATATGACAAGGTTTCAAAATCAAAGACACTCCTGGACTGGGGAAAGTGGAAGGACTTTTTGAAGAACAGCTTTTAGAGGGGATGAGGCTTTGTATCCAGGGAGAAGAATGGAAGAGATGAGAATAAAAGAAGCATAGTTTCCTGAAGGAGGATGAAGGCTGAGAGGGACCAACAGGAAAAAAGGGGAAGGGCGACAGGGGGGGAACCTGGGGATTACCTGAGATTTATTTCATTCTCGACAGGCCCAGTTCTAATGACAGTTTTGTAACTGTTTGTTTTGATTTTGAACAGCGATCCACTTAAAATTGTCTGGCTTGAGTTGACCAACTAAACTTATCTTGCAACCTTTCTGGGAAAGTCTGGTTGGTTTAGTTGCTAAGTCTTGTCCAACTCTTGGGACTTCATGGACTGTAGCCTGCCAGGCTCCTCTATCCATGGGATTTCCCAAGCAAGAATACTGGAGCGGGTTGCTGTTTCTTTCTCCAGGGGATATTCCAGGGATCAAACTCGTGTCTCCTGCATCGGAGGCAGATTCTTTACTGACTGAGCCCAGCATTACCTGGTGCTGTGTTAGGCACGAGGGATCTGGCTTTGATCAGGACTGACAGGGTCCCTACCCCAGCAGATCTTCTGTCACTAATGGCAACCCACTCCAGTGTTCTTGTCTGGAGAATCCCAGGGATGGGGAAGCCTGGTGGGCTGCCGTCTATGGGGTTGCACAAGAGTCGGACACGACTAAAGTGACTTAGCAGCAGCAGCATACTAACATTTGCTGAGCAATAGACCAGCTGTGTGGCTTAGGGAGGGTACCCCAGAGGGAGTAAGAGCTAAGGTGAGACTTTCATAACGTAGAGAAACAACTCTGATCATGTTTATGAGTCTCATCTCACCATTTGTAAAATCAGGACTCTTCCCTCTGCTGCTTGCTTAGTGCACCAGAAGGAGGCAACTCAGAGAACCTGGTTACACCTGCGGGGATAAGCAAGAGTTTGCTGGAGGGAGGAAAATGGAGTGTGTCACCAGTCCTGGGATGCTAAGAAGATACCAGTTGGGGGATTCAACCTTGATCCTGAGTTTATAAAATGACACAGGGAAAATACACAGCTGTGCTTTCTGGCCTCAAACTTCTGTGGCTGCCCTGTCCCTCAACTACCCTTGTAGATTAAATGCCCTCAAAGTAAGTAGATGTGAGTAGCAGTTAATAAGTCTGATTTTCTCTGGTCCCTCGTGGAATCCGGCTTTATGCTCACTCTGTGCCTTGCTCTATTTGGGGCCCTCGTTGTATCAGCACATCACCATGAGCATCACTTGAATACAAAACAAGGTCAAGAGTGAAAGAACTTCAAAAACAGCTGCCACCAAACCCTTTATCTGACACTTTGGAGTAAAACAACTGCCCAGCTCTACATGAGTGGGTAAGCTTACCATAAAACATGCTGGGAATGGCAGGGGATTCCTTTGACTTCATGTCTTTGTAAAAGTTATTACCTTTTACTATCTTTGACCATCTTCCCATGATGCAGAATACTTTGAAATGTAAAAAAATGCAATCATTCGAGTGCCTAGACAATCTTACAACAAATATCTGTACGTTTAAAAAAAGAAAATGTATATGTGTTGTCGTGTAGAAAATATTGGGGGAAGAATCGTTCTCCTTTTGTTTAGATAGGTGGCTGTCTTGTTATACATGGGTTTAATTATTTTCACCATTTGCTTTTATATGCACTTTCACTCCTGCGGTGGCAGGGTTTATTATTATTATTATTATTAATCCCAGGAAAAAGGAAAAGATTCAATACAGAAAAAAGACAAACGCAATAAAATCTGGTACAATAATGTGTTCAGTGGGAACCGTGGTCATTGCAGAGTAGGGCTGCACACCTACTCATTCTTTTGTGACGATCATGTTTTTACTATTTCAAATTTAATACTTGTTCTAATATATTATATGTTACCTCCCATGTATTTAAGCTGTACTTAAAAGCATGCTAAGAACTGGTAATTCTTTAATGGTTGTTCACTTACAAGCGATTGTGGGTCATTACACAATCATTTAAAGGGCATTAATGAGAACCATTTAATGGTTTTAGTAGAATATCATTGTAAGGGACAGGGGAAAAGTTACTGGCTGTAAATTTTTATGACCATTTCTTACAAAACGTATTACTTTAAAGATTTATGTATGTAACAATGAGTACAATAAAAGCCATGCTAAAAATAATTTGAAATCAAAGTACTGCATAGAGATAAGTCTTTGCTGTGCTGCAACTGGCTGGGCCCATTTTTAAAAGCTTCCCTTCCTCCTTTCCCCCTTCTTCCCTTCCTTCTTCCCCTCCTCCTCCCTCCCTCTCACCTTCTTCCTCCCTCCTCCTTCTGCCCCTCCCTCCCTTCCTTCTTTCACCTCCCTCCCTTTCACCCTCCCTCCCTTTCTTCTCTGCCTTCTTCCCTGCTTCCCACCCTTCATCACCACTTGCATTTTCTTTCTTAAAAGACATTTTTAGTACCATTAAAGATTTTCTTTTAAAGAAAACTATTAGAGGTCCAATTCTTAACTAATGTGTCTTTTAGTCGGTGGGGATGGAGAACAGAGGAGTATAAATAAACAGAAGAGCATGGTACAAAAAATGCCCCAAATGTCATGAGTCTATGAATTTTGTTTACAGATCTTTCCCCCATATATCATTATTTTAAATGATTTCCTTATATATATATCATAGGCCTAAAATAGAAAACCCAATACTTTCTAGACATCATTCCCTAAGGTAGGACAGGTGACTAAAATGGGAGAGGACTAATCCTGCTAGTACACCCACGGAGACCTGTAAAATGTACAAAAAGGGGCCTCACACGTACCCAGAGGAGACCTAGCATCTTGCTCCAAGCAGCCCACCTCTTGAAAAAGAAATGGGTATTTGAGATGCTCACTCTACTAAGGGAGTAACCTTTATTAAAGTGCTTTAATAACACAACAGTCATCGTATTATGCCTGGTTTTGTCCACTTGTGATTCTCATGGAATACATAATGAATAAGACAATGCTCCTTTCCCAGGATTCTTGCATAAGCAGGAGGATATTTCTAATTAAAAAGGCAGAGTTAGCGAGCGCAGAGCACAAAATGAACAGAACCATATCTCTAGAAATGCCGAGATTTTACTGTTTGCATTAAGTAACGCTTGTATTTCTCTCTGAATCCAGCCCAATACCCATTACCAATAAGATGAAGATTTAAGATAACTTGGTCAAAAGATGGTGAATTACAACTTTTAATTAAAATGTAGAAAATGGTTGCTTTAAAATAAACATGATAATACTTTCATGATCATTAATTTTTTATGGAGAGAACAACAAAAGCAACCTGAATATTTTAGAATGTGACATTATAAAGTCAGGCAGAGGGGATTTGTGGAAAGATATGCATGTCCCAGAGAGAAGACTGTATGGTTGCGGCTCTGCATTTCTAGTCCCCTTGGAAACCCCAGCCGGATGCAACTGACACATTGGGATCCACAAGGATTGCTTTACTTGACCTGTTCAGGTGAAAGCAAGTGACGACGGGGATGATGAGAGGGTAAGGAAAAAACTGGGCTTTACCCAGTTTGTTTACTCCAAAGAGCAATTCAGTGAATGGTGATGGGAGAAGTAGAGCTGATTTCCCTATTTAACCTGTATGTGCTATCCTGTGCTTATTTGCTCAGTCATGTTCTATCTATTCTTTGCGACCCCATGGACTGTAGCCCCTCCAGGTTCCTCTGTCCATGGAGATTTTCCAGGCAAGAATACCAGAGTGGGTAGCCTATCCCTTCTCCAGGGGATCTTCCTGACCTAGGAATCAAACCAGGGTCTCTTGCACTGCAGGCAGATGCTTTACCAGCTGAGCTACCAGGGAAGCCCATGAAACCTATATATATACTGATTAAAAAAAAAAAAAAACTTTTAAAGATAAATTTAATGTAGAGTTGAAATGTCACTGGTGCCACATACCAGACTGAAGGAAGAAATATGACTGAAAGATTGGAGATTTTGTGCGTAGTATGCTCCCTTTACCACGTAAGTCATACTGATACTACCCAGCTTCACACCTCCTTCTGATATTATCTCCAATCCTTCCCCTAAAGAAATGTTCTATTACCATTAGGTCTTTGCCTGTGGGTGCAGCCTTCCGTCCATCACATTATTCATGCTGATTCCTGCCAAGAATCACTCTGACTTCTCTCTGCCCTTACGTTTTCTGTCTTGAGCCATTTAAGTCCACCTCCTCCATGAAGCCTTCCCTGACTACTTTAGCCTAAGGTCTGACTTCAAATATCTAAATCTACCACCAAATGCTTAGGCTAACTATAGTGAGAGTCATAAGGAAGACAGAGCTATTTATCCTCCGGCAGGGCAGGCATTCTTTTGGCTCAGTTGGTTTCTTTGTCTGTAAAATAAGGAAATAATTGTGTCTGCCTTAGTAGGCTATTGTGATAATTACATGAAAATGCATTAAAAAATCTGTAATAAAATAGTCTTCATAAATGTTAGTTCTTCTTTCTCTCTCTCAAATTCAGAAAATTAGTGGCTAAGGCATTCAGATATAGTAACTTGTTATATTCACTGTCTTATATCTTTCAGTTCTTTCTGTTTTGTGGGCTGTCATTCCCAATCACCTTGTTTCATTAGTCTGTGATCCTTCCAAGAAAGGGACCTTTATTTATGTATCACCATATTTTCTGCCTCATTTGGTACAGTTCAATATACAAGGTTAGGGTCAATAAATAGTTATTGGAAGAGTGGATATTAGGAACTTTCTCTAATGTCTGGGAGAACTTTTTAATTTCCATAAAAATGAAAGCCCCAAATTGGCAACACTCTATTCCATCTTCACACCCCCTGGTTCACTGTATATGACTGAATTTACACACAATGGAGAGAGAGCATCCCATCTGATTTCATGTTGTGATTTCATCTCATTTCACCAGAGCTGGACAGCTCCCTACAGTAATAGGTGGTACTAACGAAGTACAATCAGGCATTTAAGCCTAAAGTGGGTGTGTTTATTTTATACACATAACTTTCCCATGCATAGGCAATACATCTCTATAGGCAAGTGTTTAAAAATAAAGAATACTACTGGCCTCAAGATGGTCTTGGGAAATGAGCAGTGAGGAGCAACACAAACAAGGAAAAAGATTAAAGTTAAGTCTTAGATGCTACTGATGGAAAGATGGCCTTGTGGTCTTGAAAATCAAAGGACAGCACATTTTAGCACTTAGCATTTAATTGATAAACTGCTTGCATTGATGAAATGGGGTGTGGTCCACAAAGGGAGCTGAGCAGAGCTATTATAAGTTTGACCTCTAGGTGTCAGATGGCTTGACTGCTCTGTGACCCAGGCAAGTTACATGGCCACCCTCTGCCTCCATTTCCCACCTGGTAAAACTGAGAGGAGGATTAGAGTTCCTGCTTCAGGGTGTCGTCTCCAGGCACAAAGAGGGAACCCCTGGAAAGCCCTTGCAGTGGGGCCGGGTGGAGAGTGAGGGCCAGGCAAGGATTAGGTGTGAAGCTTCAGGATCTGCAATACTCAACAGGGATTCTGTAGTTGTGCTCATTCTTCCATTCAGCTCTCCTGCTTCACAAGGAGCAGACCCCACACGGCACGGAGAGGAATCCTGAATCTCTCAACAGGGGCATTTCTCCCTCTCGGTAGTGGAGTAACAAGAGCCACAGAAGAAACACCCCAAGTCCTTCCCACAATCACTCTTACACCTGTAAAAGCCAATCAGCATACGTGCGTGTCCCGTTTCCAAGACGCCCTGTGTTCTGAGACTCTCAGAGCCTATGCCCCTAGGGGCGCATCTGGATTTAGAAAGTACTCAACTAAAAGCAAAACAAGAGATGTGAAATAAACACCCTTCCCAAAGGGTGAGGAAACTTAATGAGATCCAGGAGAAAAGGGGGCCACTGAAATATTAGATAGCTTCATTCCAGAGATCAGCACAAAGCAAGAGCTGTTAAACGCATTATGATTTTGACATGAACGATTTCTAACAAATCTGGGCTCTTGAATCAAAAGGAAATGTTGGGGGTGCCTTCAGACATTATACATCTGATTAACAATGGGGAAAGTAACGATCTTGTGAGTTATACTAGAAGGCTGCTGCAGCCTTTAAAGAAATGCAGTATTACGTGTCATCTGATTTTGATGAGATTTCTAGAAAGAGAAAGGTAAATTAAAAATAGAGATTCCATTTTAACGCATGTTTACTCCCGCCTTTGTCTGGCATCCAAAAACGACAGTGTGTTCTTCTCATTCACTGCGGCAGCATTATTTTTACATAAAGTTTGAGACCGCGTGCACTGCCAAGGCCCCCTTCAAAGAAGGTAAGCCCACGCTTCCCATCTATCACACACCCTTCGGACTTCTCTTACTTAAGGGCTTGTCATTCCAGTGGGGAGGAAGAGCTACCGAATACCAGCCACGTGGAGCTTTATTCCTTCATGCTGTTTGTGATAAACTTCAGGGGACATATTTAACATTCAACAAAAAATGAAATTTCTGGGGCCACCCCAGCAGGAGGATAATATCACTGCTCTTAAAGCAGCACTGCGCTTTAAGATACTGCCAAACAGTTCAGGCATAGGATGGGCCAATATCTATCACTCCTGGAGGGAGGAGGAACTCTGTAAACTTCTCAAGCACTTGGTGTTAATCTACAGCACACTTCCACGCTATTCTCATTATTATTTGTTGTTGTTATGTTAATCATTGCTCTTTGTCTTCTTAGGAACAATTTCCTCTGGGAAGACAGAACCACTCACCTTCTGGCAGGGCAGTCATTCTTTTGGATCACAGGGTATCGTTTTTGCCAGCTTTTCCTAGTTGCTAAATTGCTGAGAAAACCGTGGGAGTTTGGGCTTCGTGCCTGGAGAAGGCACAGCTGGGGATCAGCTCTGGGTGCTTGCCTCCCCCTATCTTACCCTGTCCCTTTGGCTTCGTTCCCTACAACCTGGAAGAAGAAGCAAAGTTGCCAGAACTCAGCTTTGTTTTCAAATTCACTTCGACCATCCCTTCCGAGGACCTAATAGGACCCAAGTCTGTACTTGGGACAGCTGGAGATAAGAGAGTCCAAGTTTTAGAACAAAGTTATGGTTGAGATGCGTTAAACTCACTCACTCACTCACACATACACACACACACCATCAGACCATTACGAGCATGGGATAAAAATGTCCTCAAACTCTCCTGTCCTTAGATGTGGGTTGGAACATCCCTAGCAAAGCCCTAGGGAAAACACATTTGCTGGGACATTAACCAAGATATTCGGAGATCTCTCTTTTCTGCTGGAAGCAGGAGAGCCGAGACAATGTTAATTGCAAGAAAATGAGCAAAGAAGCGGGTTTTAACTTTCATGCTCTAACAGGGCCAGAGAGGGAGATTACAAGGGAAGTACAAAGGCAAATGCAGGAGGCTGTCTCCTGCCTCCCTAGGGAGGAGATGAGCATCGCAGGATTTGCTGCAGAGGCCCACAGCCAGCACAATCTATTAAATAGCTCAAGTTAGTCAATGTGGAAGAAATTTTTAGACACACATGCCCAACCATATGTGCATGGCCAAGATTTAAAATAGAAAAGTGAGAGACTGTTGGATGACTGAGGATTTTTCCCTTGCCAGGAAGTTCTCCTTAAGGATTTCATAGCTTGCAAAAGAGAACTGCTTGCCAGACAAGCCAAGAAAAAGACACAGAAGATTGGGACCTGCTTCCTTAATGATGAAATGTCATACCGCTATGTAAATCAACTCAAAGAAAAGAGGCAGGCGTGATTAAGATGGCTTTACAGAAACAAGAGAGGTTTCTCAACATCTCCTCCCTAAACTGCTCTAATTTCCCACACCTCAGGGCTGAGCAAACACACACAATGGGGCCTTTTGAGCCATTGTTCCAGCAGTAAGGGGACCCCTTGGTCACAGAATATCTACGTCGCAAGGAAAAATTACCTTGTTTGGCCCCAGTTCGTGAAGGGCAAATTCTTTGTCAAGTCCATGGAAGATTAAAGAGCAACTCTACTCTTTCACTGTGTGTGTGTGTGTGTGTGTGTGTGTGTGTATTTCATGTATGTGGAATGTGATGATGAAAAAATAAGATGGATCCCATTAGCCACAATAGAACCAGCTTTATTAATTTTCAATCACACCAAGTAGATGTTTCTAACTCCCTTTTTATTAACGAACATCCATCTTAACAAGTCTGTGCCTCAGTTCCTCTCTTGGCCTCCCTCCAGCCTCTCTTTTCCTTCCCTTCCTCTGGGCCCCCAGGAAGGAACACAGATAGCACAGCCTTCCACAGCATCGTGTAAGAAACATTGATAGGGTTTGCAAAGGCCAATGTTCCGCTGTGTCATCACTCCATACCTGCAGCTGGAAATGGTCTTGTCATTTCTGAGTCCAGGGTAGTTGGCTAGTCTTATACACCTTTGGAGCCTTGATGCTTCAGGGTTCTGACTCTTGAGTCATTTACTATAATTTATGTTTTTCAGAAGAACTGCAATCATATCTTCTAGAAGTTCCATATCCCAGAAAGCTTCTTCCTAAATTGTACCATCAATTTTCAATTCACTTAGATTCCTATAATTTTATGACTAGAGGGGACTTTAGAACTGATTTAATCAAATTCTGTCATTTCACAAAAAAGAAAGGTGAGGCCCTGAAATGTTAAGTGAGTTGTTAGAGTGCAAAGCTACTCAGTAGGTAAGTCAGTATGAGTTTTGTGGTCCTTCTGGTCTAGTCTTCTTAATACTACATGGAACTTCAGTATCATTCTATAATTAACTCTTCTATGTTCCTAGGAATCATATGGATCTCCAAACCAAAAATCAATCTTTCTGTTTAAATTGTAGCCTATTAAAGCAAGGGTGATTTTCAATGACCTCAGGAAAAGAAAAAAAGAATTTTCTTACCAGAAAAAAGAAGTGAATATGCTAAACTGCTAATGAAAAAAATCAAGACATTACCATCTGTAAACAGATAGATGAGGGAATCTGTTCAAGAGGGAGGGGACATATGTATACCTGTGGCTAATTCATGTTGATATATAGTAGAGGCCAACACAATACTGTAAAGCTATTATCCTTCAATAAAGAAAAGAAAAAAAAATATAAAACCTGGATAGTTTGAATTGCTTTAAATATCATAAACACATTACTAATTCATGTCAGAACAGTCCAGTACTATGAAAAAAATATTAATATGATGAAAGCCTAGTCCATGAACTACCTGGAGAATATCTGTCATCCATAAATGTTTCTACAAAGTAACAAGAATCACTGCCTCACAGGCAGTGACGTGCCTGCCATACTCCTCCACTGGGATCCACCCAAATAATCACCGTATCTCCTATAGGAAGCATCAACTAGGTGTCAGGAACTGACAGTCTTCATTGACAGCCCAGCTCTAAAATGGACCTTACCCACCTTCTTCCCTGAAAGAGAAGAGAAGGACTTCAAGGAACACTATTGTGCTGAGTCATTTCAGTCATGTCTGATCCTTTGCAACCTTATGGACAGTAACCCGCCAGACTCCTCTGTCCAAGGCAGTCTGCACGCAAGAATACTGGAGTGAGTTGCCATTTCCTTCTCCAGGGGATCTTCCCCACCCAGGGATCAAACCGGTGTCTCTGACATCTCCTGCATTGGCAGGTGGGTTCTTTACCACTAGCGCCACCTGGGAAGCCCCTCAAGAAGTACTGCTTCTTATTAGAAGAGGACGCCATGGTATATCTAGGAAAACTCAGCCCATAGTCTTCTGATCATTCCATCACTATCGCTAACCCAGGGGCTACATTTTGATCTCCATCTTTTTTGTCAACCTAATGACTCTTTCAGGGTGCATTTGGGGACGGTTTCTAAAGCCCTAACAAACCAGGGCTCTATCACTCTTGAGGAATCTCGTAACCAAGCCAAATCTGCCTTATACTCCATTTTTATCTATTTTTCCTTTCCCAAACAGTGCAGGGCAATGAAAGAAGTAGCGCGAGACAGGAAATTCAGAGACTTGGATTCCAGTTCTGATACCTTAAATAATAACTTGGCTTTGAGAGAGTCATTTGCTCTTTCTGAGCCTTGGCTTCCTCATCTGCAAAATGGAATCACTAAAGATGGGCTCAAATGTTTCTGGCAGCTGTAGTATTCTAGGAACTTCTCATAGCACAAAACTATGCCAGACGGAGCATGTCAGAGATGATGAAGTCCCTGGAAGATATGGCTCTAAATGCTCTTAGTACAGTGTCTAACAAATCTTGAGCCCCCAACAAATAATCAGATGTCAAGGGAAAGAACCCCAGCTCTATTTATTGCCCTAGCAAGTTGCTGTGAAATACTAATGTCAAATACTAGTTACCACTTGAATTATTGTATGTACTCAGGTAATTACTGGATGTAATTAACAAATATGCAATGCCATGGAAATTGTAACAATAAGGGTAACAATACAGTTGATAACAACCTAGGCTTACGTAAGTTTATTTTCCTTAGAGTTTCAAAGTGTTTCATAAACATTGGCTCATCTATTTTCTGAATACCAATAGTGCAAAGTACAGCTGGGGACAGAGAAAAGGAGGGAGGGAAGAATGCATGCATACTTCCGAGATGCGCAATTCAAGCCCTGACAGAAGTCTTGATTTCCCCCGGGTGACACAAAGCCAGGAGCAGACCTGGGAACACGGACCCAGTCGTAGGGTGTGCAGCCTGCTGCTCAAAACACAAGCCTACCCCAGCTCCACTCTCCACTTTACAGTGTGAAGTTTATGACATGGCATTACCCAGGCACTTTAGAGTGTCAATTTCCTTTACAATTTTATAAAATATCATTTGGAAGGAGGAAGAAATTTATGTTCACGCACTAAGAGTGCTCCTGTCGGCCCACCCTCTTGGGATAAGAGTTGGTTTCACCTGAACAGAGTTGCAAATACGCGGCTACGCTCAGGGCTGAGAAAGCCGTGGGGTTTGTTTTTAATTTAAAGAACGGTTCTGATTCGGATACACATTTTAAGCAGGCACTGTATAATACAAATCCACTGAATTCACTCAGACAAGAACAAGTTATGCCATCCTAATACTGTCTAGAAACCAGATGTATAGTTACTGTTTTCTCCCTCTCTCTCTCTCTCTCTTTTTTTCTCTTGCTGCACAAAATTAGTTCCTCCGATACCCAGATTCTAGAGGTTCATTGTCTTGCAAAATATTCAGGTGCCTCGTGATGATCTATAATAATAAACCTCCAGTGCAATAGCAAAACACAAATAAAAATGTGAAAATATATATGCATGTATACATAAAATGAAATATAGATGCGATGTGAGAGCAAAATCACAAACACAAAGAGGAAATGGGGAGGGAGGCTGGAAGATAGCTTCCCTTCCCTTCATGTGAACTGAAAAATAGAATGGATGCTCATTAAAGTCGTTTACCAGGACTCCAATTTGTCCTGTGATTAAGAGGTATTGGTTGGAAGAAATTGGTGAGGGAGATCAATACACTTGTCTTCCTTCTTAATTCTCCTCTAATGTCTCAGTCTCCACCGGGCAGCTGAAGCACAGAGGTAGAGTCAATCTTTATCCACCAGGGGGCTGCACACTGGTAGGGGTGGGGGAACCCTCCTACTCCCGAAAAACAAAGATGGTTTGGACCATAGCAGATAAATTGGGTTGACAACCAGTTCGCTCTCTCCTGAGCCTCCTGATTTTTGTTCAAGTGTTGTCATGGTTCTGGCCAACGAATGTGCCAGTGGTGAGACATGGAGGACAGAGCAGGTCCTGGAGAAAGTCAGTCCTTGATCTTAAAATGAAGTGATGGTGTAAAGCACCTGACTTTAAAGCAAACGACTTTAATTGGCACCCATTCTATTTTTCAGGACACGTGATGGGAAGGGAAGCTATCTTTCACTGATGTTATTCCTCCACATCCTTACCTTTCTCTACAACTCACGCTAAGGGGATTTCGTCCATAAACCTCAGTGATAACACCATCGGAGGCTCATAGTGACAAGCTCCATCTTCCTCTCTCCAGCTCTCCTAGGTTCACCCTCTCTGGAAGTGGGTCTCGGCCGGGGTGATTTTGCCCTCGAAGGCACATATACGATGTCAGGAAACACTGCCTCTGTCACCACTAGGGGGAGGAGTACTACTGGCATCTAGTGGATAGAGGCCAGGGATGCTGCTAAACATCATACAGTGCCCAGGACAGCCTCCCCTCCCCCACAGCAAATAATTAACAAGCTTACACGTGGACAGTGCCAACACCAAGAAGCCCTGGTCTACAGTGATGAGCACACCTTGATGCTTCCACCTGAGCTCTCTGAGGTCTGGATCCTTGACTCAAAAAGAACTCCTCTTGCTTCGTGATGTGACTGCTGCAGAGATCTAAGTATAGGGCCAGGCTCTCTGTCACATCTTCTCAGAAAGCGTTGAAAGTAGGTGATCCCGGAGACTGAGAAAAGACTGAGGAGGGTGCAAAGTTGATTTTTTTTGTGGCTATTATAAGCCTTCTTCACCTATACGTTCTAAATTATTTGTATGACAAAGGCTAAGTGTTTGTTAAGAATCTGTCTCCTCTATTTCCTGGATATGTAGCCTACATTTCCCAGGCTCCTTTGCAGCTGGATGGCCATGTGACTGAAAGTGAACGTGAAAGTAGCTCAGTGTGTCTGACTCTTTGCGACCCCATGGGCTATACAGTCCATGGCATTCTCTGGGCCAGAATACTGGAGTGGGTAGCCTTTCCCTTCTGCAGGGGATTTTTCAACCCAAGAAAATTTTTTCTTACTCAAAAAAACAAAAAAAGTGAGAGGAAGTAATAGAAGCATTTCTAAGTCTGGCTATAAAAATTTATCATGTGATCCTTTACCCTCTCTCTTTCCCTGACCCCTGGCTATATACCAAGTTTCTAGCAAAAGAATCCAAGGCTAGAGTGATGGTGGATCCTGCAAATGGAAGGAGCCTTGATCCCTGATGGACCATATTGAAGACTGCTTGTTAATCACCAAAACTTGTATTGGACTTTAAGTGAATCAGAAATAAAATAAGCAACTGAGAGTTGGGGACTATTATATCTAGCATCACTCAGCCTAAATTACTATAATATGCATGTATCATTTTAATTTAAAAATTATAATTCAAATATAAATAATCAAAATTTGTATATTTTTGGTAGAAAGCAGGTGGCTTTCAAGTGTCTGTTCTAGACTTTCTTTAATGTCCCTGGAAGTTCTTTTTCTAAGGTTAACTGAACTGTATCATTTTCTACCTTAAAGCATTTCAGTGGTTTCCTGCTGCACTTTCTGCATTTTAAGATTCTTATCATGATTCATACGGCCCTTTACAATTGAGTAAGAACATAGTGTTTGTGGATAACACTACAGGGGTGTGATGATGAAAGGAAGAACTTTGCATCCCATCACAGGAGCGTAGAGCCCAAGTACCCCTTTCCATACTACTAGCAGCTGGCATGTAGGCTCAATCAAACACACCTACTTAATATTTTATATCTTAAGGAAACAGCCTTGAGAATAGGGCTGCAATGACACCAAATGTCCAAGACAGCAGTGTCAATGGCAGGTGTTCAATGGGGACTCATCTGTATTAACCAGCTGCCTCATCTCTTTTAGATCATTCCCATTTCTGCATTTGAACTTGGTTATTAAGTGAGCAATTATACATTTCTTTTCTGCTTTAGTTAACTAAAGAATTAATTGCATATAGGCAAAACCCTTAGTGACAGAATATCTGCCCTCACTCCAGGACCATAAGTTCCATGAGGGCAGGGACTGTGTTTTCTTAAACATTATATCTCTGCTTTGCTACACAGTGTCTGTGTGCGTGCTACAAGCTAAGTCGCTTCAGTCCTTGTGTCAGACTCTTTGCAACCCCATGGACTGTATAGCCTGCCAGGCTTCTCTGTCCATGGGATTCTCCAGGCAAGAATACTGGAGTAAGTCGCCATGCCCTCCTCCAGGGGATCTTCCCCACCCAGGTACTGAACCTCTGTCACTTATGTCTCCTGCATCGGCAGACAGGTTCTTTACCAATAGCACCACCTGGGTACACAGTGCAGTTAACTAAATATTTTTGGATGAATGAATTAAGACACTCAGGCAAAATTTACACAAATCAGCATTGGTCCCCAAAGGACCATCCTTTCACTCTAAAATCAAGATTTAATAAAGTGGGAGGTTAGTAGTACAAAGAAGGTTGGATTGAAGTGGAGGGGAACTGACACCTGCATGATTCCAGAGAGAAATGTAAAGGGAGAAATGTACTAGGAGGAGGCAGTGCTGAGTCAAAGCTGTGTGGAAGACTTTAGCTCTATTGCCTCCTGCTGGACAGGAAGAGTAGTACAATAACTACAACTCTCACTACACGGCTGGCAAGCATTTCTCCTCCCTAAGTTTTCTGTCCCATGATTGCTTCTGAAAATATGAAAACTGAATAACGACAAGTCAGAAAACATAGGTTCCTATGCTGAACAGTGATGCCACCTCTTTAACTCAGCATCTTTTGCTCAACATCACTCATTATTAGAGAAATGCAAATCAAAACCACAATGAGGTACCACTTCACACCAGTCAGAATGGCTGCGATCCAAAAATCTGCAAGCAATAAATGCTGGAGAGGGTGTGGAGAAAAGGGAACCCTCCTACACTGTTGGTGGGAATGCAAACTAGTACAGCCACTATGGAGAACAGTGTGGAGATTCCTTAAAAAATTGCAAATAGAACTACCTTATGACCCAGCAATCCCACTTCTGGGCATACACACCGAGGAAACCAGAATTGAAAGAGACACATGTACCCCAATGTTCATTGCAGCACTGTTTATAATAGCCAGGACATGGAAACAACCTAGATGTCCATCAGCAGATGAATGGATAAGAAAGCTGTGGTACATATACACAATGGAGTATTACTCAGCCGTTAAAAAGAATTCATTTGAATCAGTTCTGATGAGATGGATGAAACTGGAGCCGATTATACAGAGTGAAGTAAGCCAGAAAGAAAAACACCAATACAGTATACTAACACATATATATGGAATTTAGGAAGATGGCAATGATGACCCTGTATGCAAGACAGGGAAAGAGACACAGATGTGTATAACGGACTTTTGGACTCAGAGGGAGAGGGAGAGGGTGGGATGATTTGGGAGAATGACATTCTAACATGTATACTATCATGTGAATTGAATCGCCAGTCTATGTCTGACGCAGGATGCAGCATGCTTGGGGCTGGTGCATGGGGATGACCCAGAAAGATGTTCTGGGGAGGGAGGTGGGAGGGGGGTTCATGTTTGGGAATGCATGTAAGAATTAAAGATTTTAAAATTTAAAAAATAAAAAACTAAAAATTAAAAAAAAAAAAACTCAGCATCTTTGCTCCACCTGCTTCAACCACCTGGCAGACGTTTCGAGAATCCAACAAACAGTGCATTTTATAATGCTCTGTGTATGGAAAGATCATTACATGCACAATTTGCCTTGGGAATAGCAACAAAAATCTTAAAGGAACACTTCCATCTCTCAAGAAAGCAGCATGCCTTCCTAGAAGGTAGACTGCAAATCCAGTTTACTTTATCATAGGCCATTTTCTTCCATATGTAGAAATCAGCTGTTCTTGTTGCAACTGCTACCCAAGAGTGGAAATAAGTCATTCATGGAGCTATCACTAAGAGAAAGAAGTCTGTGCAAAATCAATGAGGAAAGGAATCCAAATGAGGCCAGACAGACTTTGTTCATACTTTGGCATATGGTGGAGCTGGAGTCAGGTTTTCCTGGAGAACTTCATGCTCCCTTACTTTCTCCATTCAGCACACACCCATGAATTTTCTAATGAGGCAGAATAACCACTGCAGACAGGAGCTACTTTTGATTTAAAGTTCTGATGGAAGACCACAGAGACTTTAGCCAGCATGGGAAACCCTGGCAATCCCATCACAGAAGGGGAGAGTAAGTACTAGGGATGACACTTCTTGGGGATGGAGCAAGAGATCAGTCAGTCTAAACTTTCCAATTTCCATCTCTGGGGAGGATTTTGAAGCTGCTGCTGCAGCTACCAGCACATTAACTCTCCATCTGATGGCTCACACCTCAACAGGATTTGTTAAACTCTGTCATTGAACATGAGCTTCCCAGGTGGGTCAGGGGTAAAGAATTAGCCTGCCAATGCAGGATACACAGGAGACTAGAGTTCAGTCACTGGGGCGGGAAGATACCCTGGAGGAAGAAATAGCAACCCACTTCTGTATTCTTGCCTCTAGAATTCCAGGGACAGAGGAGCCTGGTGGGCTACAGTCGATAGGGTCACAAAGAATCAGACATGACTGAACAAATGAGTATACATGCACACACACAACATGAACCTAAATTTTGACTCCCTTAAAATGTAAAAACCCCAGGGTAGAAAATATTTTGTGCTTAAAAAAAAAATTTCACAGGAGGATGACTCTGGGAAATCTAATTCTGGCTCTGTCACCAAACCAACTTGGTTAAAAGTCATAAGCAGCCTGGAAGTCATTTTCTTCATTTGTAAAATAAGAGTGTTGGAATAGAATGGGTAGATTTCAAAGACTTTCTAGCAGTAGACTTCTTTCCTTTAATTCTATAATTTGTCAACCATTAATTCTTTACAAATGTTCAGTAGATAAAATGTGTAAGACTGGAAGTACCATTCTGCTGGGAGCTCAGGATAGGAACTATGGACAGCAGTGGACAAGTTAAGCTCAGCACTCAAGGTCCTTATTAAACCATGTTGCTGAAAACTCTGTCTTTTGATGAGTAAACAGAACTTCTGAAACTTCTGGATTTGCCTGCTGAGCTTGATCTAACCTGAGGGACATGAGCCACTTGGGTAACCTGAGTACTCACTGTTTGGGGTACTCTCACAGCAGCAGGTTCGCCTCTAAGACTGAGAACTTGTCTTGTTTGCAGAGTGAGAAGGAATTGGAGGTAAATGAGGAGAGCTCAAGAGGACAAGTGGCAAGAGAGGGGAAGGCAGGCTGAGTCTCGTTCCCTACTGGACCTAACGTGGGCTCTGGCTGACACTTAAGCAAATGGTGGTTTGGAATCCTGACACTGAAGATGGACAAATGCTGGGCTATCTGCAAGGATTTGCAGGTGGGGGTTCTGCTAACCACCTGTGGCTGGCTGGGCACTTTATAAGAAATTTCACCCAGTGGCTCAGCAGTAAAGAATCTGCCTGCAAAGCAGGAGATCTGGGTTCGATCCCTGGGCTGGGAAGATCCCCTGGAGGAGGGCATGGCAACCCACTCCAGTATTCTTGCCTGGAGAATCCCATGGACAGAGGAGTCTGGGGGGCTACAGTTCATACGGTCACAAAGAGTCAGACACAACTGAAGAGGCTGAGCACCCAGGCATGACATTTTCAGAGACTTATAAATCTCTGTATGTCATGTAGACTGTTCCAGCCCAAACTTCTGACCTTGCCCACTGACTGCAGAGCAGCAGCTCGGCTGGCTTAGTTAATCTCTCACATGATGGCAAGGGTTGGGGTGATGTGTGCAGGCTCAAGACAGGGAGAACCAGGGTGGGTGCACAGACTAGCCTCTTTCCAAAGTCCTCTTCAAGCATCTCTCCCTCCAAAGGATGTACATCCTTATCATACTTATCAAACCATCAAAAACGGGTGGGGGAGAAAACTCCCTTCCTGAAATGTATTGTAGATTTGGGGGCCAAGATTTAAGACTGCATCCCCAGGCTAACTTCAAATCTGGCCAAACACGATGCTTCCTTCCATGGGAAAGTTTCAACTAGCCAGAGAAAGTTCTTACTTCAAAAACTCAAATGCACTGATTAAAAGTGAGTGCCACAAACACACACTCCAATATCATCAACAGCGAGTCAGAACCCACACCCGAGTTAACAGGAAACTTGGTGGAGGAGAGTGAGAGTCGCCACTGAAACAAAAGCCCGGGCTCTGAATGCCATCCCAGCAGGCAGCGCTCGCCTTTTCAATGAGACTCCCACTTTGATGTGTGTTTTTTAACTGCACCTTTCATGTGGTGATGGAAGAAGCTCAGAGCAAGGTGGTAGCATTATGTGAAGACCAATGCTTTCAAATGCCCTTTGCCCCTCAACAGCACCAGGCAGACAAAGAAGAACCACATAGCTGGGAGAAGCCTACCTGGTTTTTAAAGAATATCCATGCTAGTGGAATCTAACAGGGTGAGAAGGAGCATGCTCTTCAGTGGCAGGGAAAAAAAAAATTGGTGGGGCCACTTTGAGGAAGATTTGGCTTAAAATAAGAGTTCACTTACTGCTTCACTTGGATCATACCCCAGATTAAAATTATTTGTGTCCAATTAGCTTAAAATATCCCCATGTGTGGTAAATCTTTCCCATGTTTATTTTCAGTAGAAGTCACAGAAGCTGGTGCCTTGGGAAACTACATAGGTGTGTCGTATTTTGCATAATACATACATTCCTGGGAAAGCTGAGAAGTAAAACAGTACTTTTATATATGAGGTCCACGTCCTTTTTAAAGCATGTCAGTAAAAACTCAGTTTTTGAGCTTTTGATACTTCTGTCTTTGCCTAATGAAGTTGATTTAATCTGAGGGATTTGAGGAATTCTCACAGAACCAAGTTCCTACAGGGCCGGTTTCAAAGCTCTTCTGGCTCAGCTTACCCAAAAAGGTCATGAGAAAAAGGAGGCAGAGAAGCCCCCAATCCCACTACATATGCACAGGCAACTCGGACATTTTCTAGAACTGGGATAGGGGCTGACTGTCATGAGATGACATGAGAGAGGGAGGGGTATTGTGTTTACACTGCAGGATGAGATGTTGTTCTGGGTTAAGTTTCCACAGAGCCCACGCTGCATGGAAAAGCGAGGGTTCAGAAGGTGGTGGCCAAATGAGGTCCCTCAGCTGGCAAGAGAAAAGCTTAGAGCAACACGCCTCTCACATCCTCAGGGTGCGTGGAATTTGAACTGGATGGAGTAGGGGAAGGCCAGCTAAGTAGGAAGGAGATAAGCTGAAAAAGGTGACAAGGAAGAGCAGGAGATAAAGAAACAGGAGCCTTCAGTCTATAATGGCAAAGGGTAAATGGACACAGCACTAAATTCATACTTTTTTATAGGACTGGTTGTGTAGGAAATTATTCACAAAGTCCAGGATCTTCTTCCTATGTGTCTGCCCACGTTGCCTGCACTCTGCTCCCTCCCTTGAAGCTGAATAAATGTATTTATTAGGATAAATATAAATACTACTTTTCACAGAAAGCAGCAAACTGAGTCACCAGGAGGAGCTAATCGAAGGCTGAAAACTGTATTTTTAATATTTCCCCATTTTTGTAATGTTCAGTAAGCCACTGCTAATTTTGAGGTTTTATGGGACTTCCCAGATGCTTAGAGCACACCTCTCATGACAATAGTCTTTGTCCTTCTCATGAGAGTAATCTTATGCTTTTCAAGCCCCTATGATAGCATCAGTCCCACCATTTTATAGCAGTTTACGGTTCTCTCTCATGAGGCACTAAAGCAGGCTCCTGTCCACCTTTCAGGCCTGCACTCGGGTGAGGGAGAGATGACTGAGAGAAAATGTTAGCTGCTCAGTCATATCAGACTCTGCAATCCCATGGAATGTAGCCCAGGCTTCCCAGGTGGCGCTAGTGATAAAGAACCCGCCTATCAATGCAGGAGACATAAGAGTCACGGGTTTGATCCCTGGGTTGGGAAGATCCTCTGGAGGGCATGGCAACCCACTCCAGTATTCTTGCCTGGAGAACCCCCATGGACAGAGGAGCCTGGCGGGCTACAGCCCCAGGCGTCACAAGGAGCTGGACACGACTGCAGTGACTTAGCATGCACGCGTGCACGGCCTGCAGCCCCTTCTCCAGGGGCCCTCCTGAACCAGGGGCTGAACCCAGGTCCCCCGCATTGCAGGTGGGTTCTTTACTGTCTGAGCCACCTGGGAAGCCCTGGGAGATGACTGGGCTTCCCCACTGCGGTCATGCTTTCACGCCCGCACACCCACTGCATTTTTGTCTCCAGTGATTTTTTCCTCCTTACAGTTCCTGGGCAACTCTGACTTTACTTCCGAAACACAGTCCAACTCTCATCTTCCCGAAGTCACCCTTGCTGGATGACTTTGTAACATGCTTCCTCAGCCCCCAGAAGTTACTCTTCCCTAGCAACCATTGAAAGAAACTGTAACCACCTCTTTTAAGTGCCCGCCCCCAGGCAGCCTGAGTGCTATAAAGGCAGGGAGGGGAGCTTAGTCCATTTTGTCCCAGCACCTGTCCCAGCGCCAGGCATGCACTCATCTGTCATTGCTCAGACCTTGCTGCCTCGGAGGAGCCAGCAGGTGGCCTCCATTGCACCCCTTTTTTGTCCTGTTGGAGGCACCATCTGACCCAAGCTGACAAGTTTTATGCTCCGAAAGCATGGAGTCCAGCATGGAGTCCATGACAGGTTTTCTCATCTCTTTCACCCCTGTTTTATAGGCTGTACTCTGAAGAAGGTAGCACTAAGTGTGATAGGAAACTAGCCACTGTCAACATAAATGAAATGTTTTGCTGGCACAAGCTTTACATTAAGTTGTTGCTGTTCAGTCTCTAAGTTATGTTGGGCTTTTTGCAACCCCATGGACTGCAGCACATCAGGCTTCCCTGTCCTCCACTGTTTTCTGGAGTTTGCTCAAATTCATGTCCATTGAGTCAGTGATGTCATCTAACCGTCTCATCCTCTGCCGCTCCCTTTTCCTTTTGTCTTTAATCTTTCCCAGCATCAGGGTAAAGTTATACAAACTGGAGAAAGGGTTTCTTGTGATTTGAGTAAGGAAAGCTGGAGAGAGCTTCATTTTATGTTGAATAGTAAGTATACAGACATTCAGGGACTCCACAGCATACTGTATGGTCTTCAGACTCATTTCAAACCCATACAGTGAAGCTACCAGAAAAAGAGGATATTCTGTCCCTGATGGCCATCCTCTGACTAAACGGCACTAAAACTCAAAGCTCTGTGTAAGCTAAAGGTAGTCAATGCCTTCTGGACAATAGATCTTCAGAATACTGGGCACCTCTGACCAGAAGTCTCCTCAGACCTCTATGTCTTTCATCCCCATCCTTCATCCATGGCACTGAGAGAGCTCTCCTTAAAGTATGTAGAGATAATGCATCAGCACTGGGCCTTTCTGGCCTACAGGCTCAGGGGTGTAACCCTGACCCTAGCGTGGCTCCTCACACAGCATCTCCACGGAAGCACAGGTTATGGTGAGTGCAGTAACATACATTTCTTCAGGGGATGTGGTGTGCTAAGTCCCCAAAGGCACACTGCCTACCCAGGACACGCTGTGGATTCTGAAAATGCCTGAGTGCTCTTCTGGTTTCACAAAGGAGGTAAAAGCAAGGAAGTGGATTAAATGGACGAACAACATCCTACTTCAGATTTGGCTATTACATTGTCTTCTGCGAAGTGTTTCTAATGTTCCTGAAGCTTGCAAATAATGAAAAGGGTATCCCCCCACTGAAATCCAAGTAAATATGCTATAATTGGTTTAGAGTGCCTTTAATACTAGTGTTCTCACATTTTAAAATTCTTTTTTTCCCCCAAGTTTCAATAACGTGTTCTTGAAAGATGTACTCTCTAAGTAATTCTTTGTCCTCAGGGAAACACTCAAATCACTTTTCCAAACTGATGGTCTGGCACCTTGCCAGAACTGATTTAGAAGTTATGGCTCGCACCCCACGTCTGAGTCTTCTAACCTTGGCACACTTCTCAGTCCCAGGAATAGGGTTGGCAGTTGGGAAGGATGGCTATAAAAAGAGAGAGCTGATTGTATCTAGCTCTGTTTAGCAAATTTTGCTTTCATGAAAATCCTAGAGAGTCAAAAAGGCTTTGCCAAGATACCTACAAGATCTCCCTAACCTGCTGGACCATTCCACGTGCCATCACACTTGAAACAATGAAAATTTATGCAGGGGCAGGGCTGATCGTTTGTGAATACTTTCATATTCATTATCTTATTTTGATCAGTATAATCTGAAAACATGTAGAGCAAATATTATTACCCCCATTTGATAGATAAAGATACTCTACTCAGAAGGAGTTATGTTCAAGGTTACCCAGCCAGTTAATGCCTGAGCTGAGAAGGAAATTCAATCTCCAGACAGCTGGTTTGGTTCTTTCTCCACTGCACCAGGCTGCCTCCTGAGAAGCCTTTGGCTCCAGCCTATCAGTTTCCAATCTGCTTCTGAAGATGGCTACACTGCTCATAGCACTCGTCATACCAGACCAAAGGGAAGAGATCACAGTCACTGTGAAGACCACCACCTCAAAGGAGAACACAAGTAGGCATGGGTGGAGATATCAATAGAGGAAAATGTCTCTTACCCACAGCATCTTAAAACTCCAGTGCGAGCATGCATCATTTTCACTAATATGCAATTTCCCTCCAAGCTCTTTGGAGTTAGGGATTTGCTTTGCCTACTGTGAGAAAGGCATCTGCCAAGTTAAACTGGGCCCTTAGGCATATGCACCCAGCTTTCTCAGAAGCTGATACTGTTTAAATGGAGTCCTTCCATGTACATCTCCCAGGATGGTTTTAGACAGCCTATGAGTATACTTTATTTCCTTTAAAACAAGTAACCTAGAAAATGAAATAACACAGATTAGATTAAGCTCTGTCCCATTTGGCTAATTCAGAAGTTAATGGAAGGTCTCTTTCGGTCATTGGTATCGGCAGAGACACATTTAGTGAAACTCTCGCGGGATCCTCGCACAGGTACAGTAGTGGCTCTTACCCATAAATTAAGACTGGCACTTAAAGGCAGCTTTCTCCTCTCTAAGAGGGTGCCATTAAGGTTGCTCTTGACAAAGGGCTGGCTGACCAAACTCCTCCCCAAAGACAAAGAATAAGAGAGATGGGGCAGGAGAAAGGGAGGAAGAGAGAGGTGGGTGTTGGGGTGTCGGGGGAAGAGTGATAGCTGTGAAGTCAGCACGACACAGAGTGGAAAGATGGCCAGATCACTAACGACTACAGTGGTGATGCCCACTGTGCATGAGCCTTATGGCAAGAAGCAATTAATTTCACCTCTGAATCATGCTCAGTGCCTGGCACCTGGACTTTTTATATTGGCGATTTAATACAGAACACCAATTTAGAATCTTTCCCTGACATGAATGTTAAGTTTAAAAATAGTATAAGCAAAAAAAACAAAAAATTAAGCTTGACCATTTCATGACTTTAACCCAAGTCCCTATATTCAAACAAACAGATCCAGAATCAAATCATTCCTGGCAAACCCATTCTGTCTAATCATTTCTCTGATCCTCTGTCCTGCCACAGAATTGATGAAGCTATTCCACCTGCGTGACACTTCTTCAGGAGTGAGGATCCTTCTGATAAATAATAAAAAATGCAGTGACCTTGTCACCGCCTTCTCAAATGCACACTGAGCAATCAACCATGATGAGAAGGTGATTAATATTAGGAATATTTTTGTATTTATAAGTGGAGAAGGTCTGAAGATTTTTTGTTGCATTATGGTACTATTTTTCTCTACTTGTGGCATCAGAGTAATGCTACCATCATGAAACTAAGTAGTTTTTAATATTTTTCTATATTTGGGAGCCATTTTAAACTGGCCTTTGAAGTTCCCAGGACTTGTTTTAGTACTAATACTTTTGATAAGTTAATCACTTTTAAAAACTGTATTCAGTTACTACGTTTCATCTACTGCTTTAATTTTATTTTTCTAATTATTCTCAAACAGTTTTGGTAATTTATATTTTTCCAAAATACTTTCATTTCACTGAGGTTTTCAAACATATAAGAGCATAACTTTGCACAATTCTCTTATGATTTTTATTGTCCCTGAATACATTCTAAAATTCACGCTCCCATTTCTAATTTTCTTTATTGAAACTGTATTAAAAACTGACAAGGTTTGATCAGTCAGTAAAATAGTGGAGGACAGAGGAGCCCAGCATGCTACAGTTCAAGAGATAACAAAGAATTGGACATGACTTAGTGACTGAACAACAACAAAATAATTTGAAAATAAGTTAGTAAATAATGTATTGTTATATATGTAAATATGCTACATATAATACATAAATATAATTTATGATACATATCAGTTATATTATTCCATAAATAAAATATAGCAATTTTTTCTAATACCTAGAGAAAATGAATCACTTTTACTATTCTAAGGTTTCTGATTCTTTCTTTGTTTTTATCTTTATTACTTGCTTTCTCATTGTTTATTATTTAATCTCTAAAGTTTTACTTTAAATTCATTGCTAATTATTTTTTCTTTACTTCCCCAATGAAATGAAATATTCAAAGCTATTACTTCACCTCTGTGTATAACTTTGGCTGATTTTTATAAGTATTGATAGGTGGCATTCTCATTTTTATTGTTTACTAAATAATAATACAGTTTCATTTTTCAAGTCATGTGAGCCATAAGTAAGGTTCAGTTGTCTGAAAATACAAAAATAATCTTTTTTAAAAACACTATATAAAAGCCAGAAGAGAAAGTAACTGTTCAGTCTAAATAACACTAGTTCCAACTTCCAAAGAGGAAGATATTTTTTACCATTATCTGTTACTTATCAGCATCTCAGTCTTCAGTCAGGCGGTTTTCAGTTCTGTCTATATGCACATTGATACATTATCCAAATCTGATTCCTAGCGAGTTTGGGACTAAGTTCTAGAATACAAGCACTGAGAAACAAAAGACTTCAAAGAAAATTTTCTATGTACAATCTGTTCACTAAAACTTTCAGTGAAAACAAACAAACAAAAATTTTCAGATGTTCTTAAAATAAAGAAGGGTAAAAAGAAGTAGAGTAAAGAAGGTTGTTTTAAATACAATGTAGAGAAGAGCAACAGAAAAAGAAAGGAAAAATGAAATGAAGGTCTCTTTCCTATGTGGGCATTTATACCCAAGTAACATAAAGCTCAACATTCAGAAAACGAAGATCATGGCATCTGATCCCATCACTTCATGGGAAATAGATGGGGAAACAGTGGAAACTGTGTCAGATTTTATTTTGGGCGGCTCCAAAATCACTGCAGATGGTGACTGCAGCCATGAAATTAAAAGACGCTTACTCCTTGGAAGAAAAGTTATGACCAACCTAGATAGCATATTGAAAAACAGAGACATTACTTTGCCGACTAAGGTCCGTTTAGTCAAGGCTATGGTTTTTCCTGTGGTCATGTATGGATGCAAGAGTTGGACTGTGAAGAAAGCAGAGCGCCGAAGAATTGATGCTTTTGAACTGTGGTGTTGGAGAAGACTCTTGAGTCCCTTGGACTGCAAGGAGATCCAACCAATACATTCTAAAGGAGATCAGCCCTGGGTGTTCTTTGGAAGGAATGACTCTAAAGCTGAAGCTCCAGTACTTTGGCCACTTCATGCGAAGAGTTGACTCATTGGAAAAGACTCTGATGCTGGGAGGGATTGGGGGCAGGAGGAGAAGGGGATGACAGAGGATGAGATGACTGGATGGCATCACTGACTCGATGGACGAGAGTCTGAGTGAACTCTGGGAGATGGTGATGGAGAGGGAGGCCTGGTGTGCTGCGATTCATGGGGTCGCAAAGAATCGGACACGACTGAGCGACTGAACTGAACTGAACACAACAAAGCTTCAAAATGGGTCCCTGAAATATATGTGAGCTGCTATCTGTTTCTCTTTGATATTTTCTGCCTTCCTTCCTCCTTTTTCACTTCCTTTCTTCCTTTCTTTTTAACCCTCCCTGCTCCCCTCCCTTCTTCAATAGCACTCCTAAAAACCACTCTCAGTGAGGAGGGCTGACATCGTTTATTGGATTTGGGGTCTGATTTATGTAAAAGAATCAGTTGTGTCCACCCACTTCCCACTTACAATCTGTCACTATTCTAGTTATCAGAAATAGAGTCTCCCTCATTCCCTATATGGAATGGAGTCTCTCCTTTTCTCAGCACAAATTCCCTGTCCTAACAACACAGTCAAAATCCAACTAGGAAGCAGACAATCTCCCTCCCACCCCATGTAGGAACAATTGTTATAAAATACTGAAAGTTAGTATAAAACATTAAACTTGCTTTAAAAAAATCTTGGAAGGGACATTAAATGATAAGTTAGTGAAAGGAAATGGTTTAATTGCAGTATGCCTGGAAGTCAAATCCCTCTTAGAAACAAAAGTAGCTGCTGAGGGTCAGAAATTCAGTGAAGGCAAAGCTGAGGATTGGCTGAGAAACAGGAAGCTGATCCTATAATCTCTTCAACCCCTGAATCACTAGCCAACAAGGCAGCCTTGCTGGCAAGTAATGAATCCAATTTTGCAAAGACTATGATCATAACACATACAAAATGACCTTCCTGAAAGTCAGAGCTGTGATTTGTGTCCAGGTTTTCAGATCACAAACATGTCTATCACATCTCAGGCACACCTGCCACCTTTTGAGAATCTGCTCCACCAGAAAAGAATTATTTCCTGGCTCCCTGTGCAGACACACTGTGTCTAGACCTCTGCTCTAGCTGCAGATGCTGGAATGTTCTCTACCCCCACTTTGTGCCATGTGCCTAAATTCTTCACGGAGGAGGGCAAGTCTCATCCCTGCCACGTGTCTTTCCATATGACTTCTGCCTCCTCCACTCTTCCCTCACTGTGGTGCTGACTTGGAAAGGAAGCACACTTTGGTTCATGCCTGTAAGTGGCTGGAGTGCAGCTGCTGCTGGGTTCCTGCCAAGTGGTGCAGTGAATGCAGGGCAGCAGTGGTGTGGCACATATCCCAGGGGATTCTGGTTGCAGAGCAACACATGAGGAAAAAAGAGAACACTGAAAATGAGGGAAACCAAAATCTGTCCACCAAGATAGGCCATCAGGTAGGAATGCCTAGGCAACTGTTCAGGGGCAACTATTCCAAGATAGTATCTTCCCTTAGGAATTCACTTCCAATAAATCACTCTTCATATAAAATGACAATACTTAGCATTGTATCTTTATCCCACATCAACGCATTGGATAGTGTCAACAAAGGGTTTCTCAGGTGGCACAGTGGTAAAGAATCTGTCTGCTAGTGCAGGAGACCCAAGAGACTCAAGTTCGATCCCTGGGTCGGAAGATCCCCTAAAGGAGGAAATGACAACCCACTCCGGTGTTCTTGCCTGGAAAATTCCATGGACAGCGGAGCCTGGTGGGCTACAGTCCATGAGGTAACAGAAGAGTCAGGTACAACTGAGATGCAACTGAACACTGAGCACAATGTCAACAAAACATCCCTAAATGATAATTCTCAGTATCCAGTACTTTCCCAATAGTAGGTGGATTTTGAGGATTTAAAATGAAATTAGGATCTGAAACGTCCTTTCAGATGCTTTTTTTTTTTACTGTACTCTGAATTTTCTAATTTTATGTGCATATTTTAATCAATATTTCAATTTGATTAAATATTTATTTAATTTGATTAAATGTATTATGCTAACAATACTTACATAATGTTTGGAAGACTGTATCATTTTTCTGATCTTCTCTCAAAGGAAAATGAGAGTCTTTCTTGAACTTTTAATGTATCCCCAATACACATACACTGTATGGGTTATTTGATTTATTTCCTTTCTCACTGAATAAAAGAGAAAACATTTCCCAATTTTCTAAAAATTGTGAAACCAAATATGTCCAAAATTCACACAGCTAAGAGATCCTGTGTTTACTCACCCAAACTACCCCCACCATTTTTCATTCGTGGTGTGAAACACATTTGTTTTGAGAGATTTCTGACATTTTTGTTATTTGTATTATTCTCCTTCCATATCTGTGCCTAGTTTAGTAGGCAGGGAATCTCAGCTCTCTAGGAAGCATATTATCTGAGACTTACAATCTGTATATGCCACAATGTTTAATTTTTTCTAAGTTTCCCCTCATCCTCTTTGTCAATACCTATTTTTAAAAGTCATTATTGCCTTCCAGCTGTCCAAATTTTCTTCTCATTTTTCTCTTAAAAAGTGACTTAAAGCAGGAGGTCAATATCTCAGCCATCATTAATTTCACGCCCTCCTCTTCTCATTTATTCACTGGTCTTTTTTTCTCTTGAGGATTCCTTTTTTCCCCCTTGATACATTTATAAAAGGCCTCCTTACTCCATCTAACCTCTTTTACTAGCACTATCTCATTTCGCACTTTTGTGCTCCTTATCTTTTCTTTGCTAACTTTAAGTTGGTCTGTCTATTTTTATATAGTTCCTGCCTTCTGCATTCCCAGGGCAACTGTCCTGTCATACATGGATCTGAGCAGCCACTGGGGATGACAGACTGCATTTTCACTCGAATTCTAGAGGCAGAGGGGCACTATAGCCCCCACAATGCCCAGTTCTCTTGCTGCCACAGAGTAACCAAGGCTTTTGCACTTTTATGATACTGTCTTAGGGTACTTCACACCTATCTCCAATTATGAATTGTAATACTTACACCCATTGTATCATACATATCAGATTGCCTCCTAGTGTATTTTTTAAGCAGGAACAGTACCTTGTAGGGTTGTTATCAATGATCACATTTCTAAATAGGCAGTGGAGAGAATGAAAATGATTTCCTCTATTAGGGTGAGGTCATTTGCATACTACTGAGTGATTTACATGCTGGCAGAGCCTAGATGGACAGGGAAGCCTGGTGTGCTGCAGTCCACGGGGTCACAGAGAGTCGGACACCACTGAGTGACTGAACTGAACTGAGATCCCAGAACTGTGTTTCAGTGGCTTTCTCACATTTCTGCCTTCCTAACAAGGTGTAGCTTATTCTTCTCACTATAAAACTGTCCTTTATTTTTCTCTCTCACACTCCACCCTCTCCCACTGGAGAATAACACCCACTAACACCAGCATGACATTGCAAGGTAGTCTCTGCCTTCTGAGCTAATGTTCTCTTTGGCATAATTCATCATCCCCTCTGATTTTTCAAGGACGGTGACAATGGTGACTCCCCTAATATCTGAATGAAGTCCTTCATAAATATTTTGCTGCGTGATTGATATCTTCTCTAGTTAGTTTTCTCACACCTCTTCCCCTCAGTATGTAACAGATGGGATTTTTCCATCAAAAGCAGATGTTGTAGAAAAAGTACCAGCAGCCCAAAAGCCACTGTTCCAGCCTCAGCCCCTGCCATCGCCATCAGCCACTTTACCTCCCTGGGCCTCCATTTCCATGTCCATAAATTGAAGATGAAGATGCCTTCTTCAGAGGCAAACCAAGGTGATCAGAACAAATACATTTAGAAAAATGCTTCCTAATATACAGTTGTTTGATACATGGAGTTTCGATAACTCTTAGCTAAATCATGTAGGCTTTTCAAAAATAGATGAAATATAAATTATTTGTTTCACCCATCCCCCTCATTAGCTTTCCATACTAATAAACAAATAAACACACTTCCAGGCAAGTTGGTTACATTTTGAGAGATTCTAAATGAGGGATCGACAGACACTTAACAAAAGGATCCTCTTAGCCACTCCCATCTCTATCCTCCACGTCTCATTAGCAACCACACTCTCCACCTTTATTTAAATAACTTATGAGGCACCTGTGGGGAGAAGCGGGACTCTTGTTTAACTTTTTTTGACTGAGTCTCACTCAGTGAAGTAAGGTGTCAGGGCTGGCTGTGGATCTGGAAAGCATTTTGGAAGTAAGAAGCAGACAAATGTAAATCTTTTAAACCCCTGTGATAAGCAAACTCTCCTCAGTTCAACATATAAATATAAACACTAAATCAAATCAGATGCTTATACATTTTTAATCCCATCATAAAACATTTTGTTTTGACAGCTTGGTAATATAAAGTAACAACACAGACAGCCAAAAGAATCAGCATCATTGCCTGCTTACTACCTGAAAGTCTTTCCTGTGTATAAATAGAAAAAAAAAGTATGTTTATGTAAAGGGAAACACTGATTTACTAGAACTGATTGCTTCATAGTCTAATTACTTTTCAACTGGCTGTTCCAAATTAAGATGTCATTGATGGCTTTTGGTGATATATTTCATTTTAAGCAAATTTATTCTATAATAGAGTACATCATAATGGAAAGCAGAGTTCCTACTCTTCCCTCCTCTTTGTAGCCTGATATCTTGACAAGTAAATTAAATTTAGCAGTTAAAATGCTTCCATTAGTAATTTTATTAAGTTAATTAAAGAATCTCTCTTTCTGAATTTTAACTACTTTCCTTTCAGAACAATGTTGATTTCTTTTTTTCTAATTTCATGTATTTAGGGACTGTGATATATTCTAGGACCAATCAACAACTCTGTCAGTACTACATTTCTGTGGGCAAGATGCTACCAAGCAAATCAAGTAAAAGGGAAAAAAAAAAATACCTCCAAAGTCTGAAAGAGATGATCTGTTTCAGATGACAGAAAGGATTTTAATATCTTGAAGAGAAGGTGGAAGTGAAGGAGGGGGAGAGGAAAAGAAAGACGAAAATATACTTTTTAGGTTATCTATGTTCTTAGGGGAAAAACATAACTGCTAACTACTGTCACCATACATTCAGGTTAAATCATAAATAGCTGGAGTAGAATTTAGTTCATAAATGAAAATAGAAAAGCTCAAACTCTTTTTTTTTTCTTACTTAGTAATGTAGAAGTATTACTAAGCAAGACACTGAAGGTGGTGAGGCACACATTAAATAAAATCTTGGACCCTCTTCAGGGAGTGTTATTTTAAAAGAACTCAGATATTTCTAAGAGATTTAGGGCAGAAGAGTTGTCTCCCTGACCACTACCTGCTTCTTGTGGCTCGTGTTCTTAAACTCTGGAATTATAGAAATTATTCTTAGAACTGGAAGGGAACATTGAAAAAATGTTATCTTATTATCCTATGTTGAAGATAAGGAAACTAAGGGTCAGAAATACAACCACTACCAATAATAATAATGTGCTTAGTCACTCAGTCATGTCTGACTGTTTGTGACCCCATGGACTGAAGCCTGCCGGGCTTCTCTGTCCACGGGGATTCTCCAGGCAAGAATGCTGGAGTAGATTGCCATGTCCTTCTCCAGGGGATCTTCCCAACTCAGGGATCAAACCCAGGTCTCCCACATTGCAGGTGGATTCTTCACCAGCTGAGCTATCAGGGAAACCCATAATAATAATAGCAACTCTAACAATGGTGGCTAATACTTACTGAATTCAACACTGTGAAGCATCACATATAAAATTTCATTAAAATTCCCTATGAGGGGAACTCTTTGCTCCAACATCATGGATATGAAAAATAATGCCTAGCAAAGATTAAGTAACTTGTGCAAAATCTATGACTCCCATGTCGTTAACTGGTACACATAATTTCCTTAGATGAACAACCAGTTAGTGCTATCCCGAGAGGCATGCCGGGTAGCGCTAGTGGTAGAGAACCTGCCTGCCAATGCAAGAGTCGTG
The DNA here is from genome assembly GCF_042477335.2 of Ovis canadensis. NCBI lineage: Eukaryota > Metazoa > Chordata > Mammalia > Artiodactyla > Bovidae > Ovis > Ovis canadensis. The sequence continues at coordinate 65,347,904 of NC_091247.1, forward strand.
GGTTTTATCCCTGGGTCGGGAACACCCCCTGGAGAAGGAAATGGCAACCCACTCTGGTATTTTTGCCTGGAGAATCCATGGACAAAGGAGTCTGGTGGGCTACAGTCCATGGGGTTGGAGAGTCAAACATGACTGAGCGACTGAGCGTACATACCTAGAGTTAACGCTCAAGATATCTGCTTCCCAGCTCTGCTCTTTACAAACTAGGCCACAGAAACAGGACTGGAAATCTGGTGCTTGGGCTGACACATGCACATTGAGCAGGCATGATGATTTATTTTAAAAGGAATCCCACTGCCAAAATGCTGGTAGAATATTTGCGTGATAAGATGAAACCTTATCAATGGTACATCCATGTATTCAGACCCATAATGACATTTCATCTAAAATTTGGGATCTCACCTTTTACTCATTTTTTGAACAAATGGACATTCAAGAATACCGTTCATGCTACTTACTAACACCTCCCACTTCTCTTATTTTCTAACACCCTCCCCCTGTCCCACTGGCCCCCTCCACCACCACCACCACCCCCGCTCATTCCCTTGAACAGCCCACTTGGGGAGTGCACATGCTCACTGCTCCATCCCATCATCTCTCTCCACCTCACTCCCAGCACCCAGTCCAACCCTCAGGGGCCATTCTGGCCAAGCATTCTCTTTCACAGCCACACCTCAGATACTGCCCCGCCCACTTCTATTCTCTTCCCCTGGGGGCACTGAATTCCTTTCAGAGCTCTGTTCCAAGCTGACTGCTTTTCTCTTGAGAATAGGTCACCATTACTTTTTTTTCTTTTTTCTTTCTGTCCTTTCCCCATTCTTCAGATTCCTAAGAAAGGAATCTGGTGACCTACAGATGCTTCTGGACAGAACAGATGAAGCCACTAAACTATGTTTTAGGCCAGAAGAGAGAAAAGATTGAGACTGCTTCATTCATGTATGTTTTCCTTCCCTCCTTTTTCATGCTAGGAAAAGCTAAAATGCAAATATGTACCCCAGATGATTTTTATATTAATATATTTTGGAAATTCCAACTCTTCTTTCCTCCTCCCTTCCTCCTTCCCTCTTCCTTCCTTCTTTGCCTTCCTCCCTCCTTCCCTCTTCCTTCTCCCCTTTCCTTCCTTCCTCTCTTTCCTTCTTTCTTTCCCAACATCAAGATAAACAGGGATTGAGAACTTTAGTGCCCCTTGTCCCTGATTTGATTCCTTGTCATCCCAGACACAGGTTTTCAAGATAGTGCTCCATGATTTCTGAAGCACAAGAAACTGTCAGATATCCCTGGGAGTGTTTTTGTGGAGGATGTGTCATTTATGAAGCATACCCCTCCCCACCCAAATTATGTCCTTAGAAAGAATCTAGCATTCTGCAATATATCCATAATTAATAGCTAGACACACAGATCCAAAGAAAAGGGAGATGGAATCATCCAGTGTTTTTCTAATTAGAAATGGTCCTTCCTGCCTTGACCCTTAGCTGAGGAAGAACACTACCTTTAGCCTTATTTTCTATTTACCTGACCACAGAGAAAACATGTTTTCATTAGAAATTTACCTCTTACCTCTTTGATATCCCTGCCAGTCACAGTGCATCTAGTCTTTGATGAGGATCTTCGAGGACCTTCTTGTTTGTTTGTTTTTCTAATGTGGAGTTCAAGTCCAGTAGTAAAATCTGTTTCATCTTTGTAACCAGTTTTCAGTTCTTGAAGGAGCCCAAATTGATAGGTCTCTGGGAGCGAAAAAGAAGAAAAAAACAAAATTTAATTATGCAACCTGAGCATACAGACAATGAGAGAAGATAACTCAAAGGGGAAAGGCCTGCAAAAAACAGTGTTATAGCCTCTCCACCAACCCCAGTCATTCCGGCCAGGCTTTCAACCCGCACAGCGATCAATTCAAAGTATAGAACCACAAAAGAGCCATTGGAATTGTGAAATTATGTGGCAAAATTCCCATTACTCATCACTTGAAAAGAAGACTGGGTGATTTTAAAATAAAATAGAAGAGAAAGATGTTGAACAAGTTTGATGTAGTCAGTGTAGCCAGCCACAGTTGTGAAAGATTCGATAAGCTTCTTCTTACTTGTCCTTCACCCTGGAGGCTTCTGAAGAGGTCTGAATATCTGGCTTATAGAGAGTGATGCTACTTGAAATGAAAAGCGAGGAGATTGCAAATCACTCTTCTGCACAGGCTTGGAATAAGCTATGGCACGGCTGATGGACAGATTCAGGTATTTAAGTGATGTGATTTCCAAGCAACAATTTCTAAACCCTACATTGTCGTTGACCTCCATCACAGGAGTGGACATGTTTATGAAGACACACACAGCAGAGTGAAATTCGCTGGGAAAGATACTGAAGTCATTTTCCAACACCACAGCAGCATAAGTACAACATGAAGTCATGTACCCCAATCACCAATAGAGTTCACCTGTGCACCCTTCTTTTGCTTACTGGATTGAGTTCATTCTAGCAGAGGAACTTTCTGTTTCAGAAATCCAGCTATGAGTTTGGTTGGAAGAAACCAAATAAGGTAAGTAATCTAATATATGTGCTCAGTAAGGTTAAGTGAACCAAGAAAGGAGTTGAAGAAAGGTACTTGAATAAAGGACTTGAAGAAAATACTATATTTTTGTTTTTCCATTTCTTACTCTCCTTTTTTCTTAAAGACAAAGATATCAGGAAGGTAAAAACTTCTCGAAGATTTCCCCAATGATATGATTGGCCAGAAAGCCAAAGCAAAATACCCAATTAGCAGCCTTTTAAATCAAACACAATATACATTGAAATATATGGTCTACAATTGCAAGTTCAAAGAGTGAGAAGCCATCAAAAGCTTCCATTGCAGACTACAGGCTGCCTAGGTTGGCTCAGATTTCCTACTTCTCTATGAAGATCCAAGATAGTAACTTCGTCAAAAATTAAAAGCAGACATTTTTGTTGTCTGGTAGGCACTTCTAAAAACTTTATTGTAAATTAAATACAATATTCACATTAAATCTTTTCTTGAACCTTGTCAGAGAGAAAAACAAAACACTATTAAAAACACAAAGACTATTTTTCATGATCACTAGTGCAATGGCTCTCTCTGGTCCAGCCTCACTTTGTCTCTAAATTCCATCAGAATAATTTCTGGGGACTTCAACTGTTTCCAAGTTCATCTGTTCCCAAGTTATATTCTGTGGTGTATTCCATACATATATGCAGTTTTACTTAGGCTAGTTTTGGCTGCTGCTACTGCTGCTGCTAAGTCGCTTCAGTTGTGTCCGACTCTGTGTGACCCCATAGACGGTAGCCCACCAGGCTCCCCCGTCCCTGGGATTCTCCAGGCAAGAACACTGGAGTGGGTTGCCATTTCCTTCTCCAATGCATGAAAGTGAGAAGTGAAAGTGAAGTTGCTCAGTCGTGTCCGACTCTTAGCGACCCCATGGACTGCAGCCCACCAGGTTCCTCTGTCCATGGGATTTTCCAGGCAAGAGTACTGGAGTGGGGTGCCATTGCCTTCTCTGTAGTTTTGGCTATTTCCACTTAAATATTGGTGAGAAAATAGTGCTGATAACAGCCATTATTTAGCATGGCTATCCACAAGTACAGCTATCCAAATTTCTAGCAACATAGTGGTGAAATTTTTCACATTCCACTTAACCGTATAATGATTTATACATTATAAATCATACACACACACATTTATTAGACTGTAAGATACTCCGAGGCAAAAATCAGCTTACACATCTTTAAATCATTGCAGCACCTGACATAATACTGGCTACATTGGTCTTAAATGGTGAAATAACAGAATGAATGAATGAAACAGGGAATTAATATTTAAACATGAACAATGGTTAGTATTTGTGTTGCAATCGCAGTATACTGAGAACTGTCTGGAGGAGTTTTCAGAGCGACAGAGAAGCTTGGCTGACTATTCTTGGAGAAAACATTGACTGTTTGTTGGATGGAGACAGTTCACCAAGAAAGCAGATTTTGACCCTTCAAGAACTTCAACGTGATGATGAATTTATGACAGTTCTAAAAGCCAACATACGGTTGGTGGCCAGATTGTGGTTCTGGACTGAGAGGCTTCCATTTGGAAGGCAGACAAGCACTTGAATTATGGGTCTAATGAAAGTGTCAATAGCAATCCTGTGACTGAAGGAGCCGTAAAACCTTGCTTAATGAACTAGGAAGGGACACAAAAACACAACGGTCTAAAATGTACTGTACGAGAAAATGATAATTAGCCCAGATTTCATGTACAAGATAAAATGCATTGGGATGATATTACCACTGAGCAATATTATTGCCCTTCAGGGAACTGTTTTGTTAACAGGGTTTGGCTCAATCTTTCCAATACTCCTTGTGTGAGTGGAGATGTACTACACCATTGTGAGTTGTGAGTTGGGGAAATAATGTCAGACGGCAAAATTCCTATCATACATACTAACAAATGTTAATGATAGAAAAAAAAGGGTTCTGGTCTCAACGAAGGTTCATTCTTATTTAAGAGGCTTTATGTAATATAGGATGATAAACCAACTGGTTTCCCACACTAGAGGAATGAGGGTGAACAAGAAAGTCTTTTTCTAATCTTGAAGTCTACTTTTCCAGACCACCAGACATCATCCAGCAAAGTAAGGCAACATAAGGTCATACCTGGAGTAGACCATTAGGACAACAGCTATTTACTCCCAACCTGTGATTCGGGGAGCTACTGATACAGCCTGAGTACAGAAGAGAATGGTAAATTTGGCGTCAGAGAGCTAGTCTGGCCTTAGGTCTGCACTAACACTGCATTTAAACTTTCTCATCTCTTACAAAGGTGAATGAGAGTTCAAAAACTCTAAGGGGCTTACAAATCACCTGAGTATTGTTAAAAATACAGATTCTGATTCAGAAGTCTGCACTCTTCACATAACCTGTAATGTAGTTGGTTGGGGTGAGGAGGAGGAGGAATAAGATATGTTTAAAAGCAAGAGAAAAATAATCTATTTTCCAAAGTGCTAAAGTATGGAGAATATAAATTGTAAGACATCAAGAAAAGAAGGAGGTCTCTCTGGATTTGGGTCAGGGTGGTTTCAGGCAAAAGATCTGGATGTGGGCCTGAAGCTCATTCAGTCACAACCTATTTGTACGGCCCATGGAGAGAGAAATTTGGACAGTAGAGAGATGAGATGAGGAGATGAAGGGTCCTGAAGAATGGTGAAAGTGATCAGTGCTTGTTTTTTTTTTTTTTAATAAAAGGATCAGAAGAACTTTGTAATGCAGACCAGAAGAAAGCAACATATGGGGAACTGTTTTTCATCTTCAGCAGATATTGGGCACCCAAAATTCATACTGCCAATCGAGTGGGGAAAAGGGAGCAAGTGTTGCTAAGATAAAGGCAAATCGTGTATAAGCTAAAACCTCCAGCCAGACAAAAACCTATTTGTAAATTACTCCACTTAATTTCCCAGGTCGTGATTGCCTCTCTCTGCAAAGCAGTTTATGACATTCTCAATTAAGAGTTTGCTATAAAAATGAATGAATGAAGTATTTCAAAACTGCTATGAGATATTAAGGATGAGTCACTTTTAAAAAGTGGTTTTGTTTCCTGTGTTCTGGATAATGCATTTGAGAATGTAGTTTCCAGCTTCACCCATCACCCCATTGTGAAATCAAATTGAATGACTCTCTGCTCTTAGAATGATCGCTCATTCAAATGCATTCAATAAATAAAGCCCAAACACAATGAGGCACTTTCCATAGAGCATCCCGGAGAGCTAGGGCCTGGTCTCTCTCACCATCTGAAGCTGAGATTGAAGTAAATAAAACATTCACCCACACTGACTGCATAATACGTATTGACTTATTGTTTACTAAGCTCTTACATGTACATCATCTCATTTGATCCTCACAGTGACCCTACAATACTGATGCTGTTGGTTCATTATCCCCACTTAACAGATGTAGAATTTAGAGCTCAGAGAGGTCAGTCATTTGCTCAAAGTCACACAGCAATCCAAAAGGTACTTTAAATCTTCTTGGTCCCTTCCTTCTCTCCTCCTCCAAACAGGACACATATCTTTAAGTACAAAACAATATAATTAGTAGAAACATTTCCAAGCCTGAGAAGAATATTCAATTCATTCAGAGGTACCTGGGGTGATTTTGTAAATACTGAGGAATTCATTTTCTACCTCCTGCAATTCCGTGAATTCTACTCTGGACAAAAGGTCATCCAAATATGGTCCTTGCTCAGAGTTATGGAAATTTATGCAGTCTAAAAGAAAATGGGCCAAATGCAGAGTAAAAATATCAGTGAAACTCTCAGTGCCATTTACTCTTGCTGCCTCAAATCCTTTATGAAATTAGGCAGGTTATATATCATAAGAAGATACAAAAATGTAAACTCTTGCCCTAAATTCAATTATCATATATCAGAGGGGGTCATGAGTGCAGCAGACTGGAGAGTGGGCAAAAGCAGACTGAAATAAGTCTAGTGGGCAAGAGGGAGACGGGTAGAGAGAAGCTTTTTTGAAGATTTTCCAGTTATGTCCATAGAATCGACTGAAAATTAACTGAAAATTCAATTTCCTCAAAATCAACATCTCTTCAGCCTCTGGTCCTACTTATTTGGAATTTGGTTTGGGGAGTGCTATCGAAGCAGGTTCCTGTTGTCTGATGCACAGCAAGCCTGTAGGTTTGTAGTCAGAGAGGGTTAGGTAAACAAGGCAGGTGAGCAAGGAGACAGGGGTCTCAGGCTCTGCAAAGGCAAGGGGCCTAGGATATGTGCGGTACGAAGAATAAAGAAGCAGGGTGATCTGAGGCATAGGGGCGTGGGGACAAGGGGACAGGCGATTGGAAAAAGGGGCTGCGATCTTCATGCTGTGCAAGTGAGCTAAGGTACGGGACTCTCCGCATTCAAAACTGGAGGCTTGGGCACAGTCTGAGGGTGGTGGCTTCGAAAGGTCACCGTGAGGACGCTTGCACGTGCCCAGCTAGCAGATCGGTGGTCCCATCCAGTCTCAACCAGCTCAGCTTGAATGTGACTTCAAGTTTCTGTAAAACAACTTGGGCAAATATCTTGTTCAGGCTACGTGCTGCTTGGAAAACATGCAAGTTTTAAAATGACCGTGATTAGTGAAGGCAGGTGAAAAGGATTTGACTCATTACCCACTGTTTCAGTAATTAGTGCCTCTTAGAAGTCCATCTGGGTCAGGGCTGAACAGACGAGCGCTGAGAAGCCATGTCCTTGTGGAGGGAAGGGGTTAACTGAATTAGGGGTGGCTTTTCTAACACTGTCTTGCAAACTAAGATTAGTTTTCTAACACTGTCTTGCAAACACCACCTCTAAAGTATTCGGGTCCAGCCCCCTCTTTCTTCCTTTAGCCCTCTGTATTTTGACTATGGGGTCATTTATGCAGCAGGAATCTGTCCAGCAGCCACAAACAGAACCACACTGGCTGGGCTCCCATGTTCATATCCACTGTTGAGAGATATTACTGGTTTGAGAGCCCTTTTCCTCCAAATGTCTAATTCCATCCTCTCCGAAGTGAAGATATATCTATTCACCTGTAAGTGTGAACAGCTACAGAGCTTCTGAAAATCCAAAGTTTCTTCACTGTAGACTTCCATTTGTGAGTCATGGAACTGAGGGAACCATTGTATCAGTTATCATTATTATACCAGTTCATACTTGAGGTACTGCATTTTTGCCTATACTTCCAATAACTAACCCATATAGTCATATCATCCAAAGACACCAAAGGGTCTTTATGCTTCCCCACTAAAAATAAGAGACATAAGTCACTTTCCCAAGGTTTATTTTTCAAAAGGTAAGATGACTCAGAACCAAGATTAAATTATCTGGTACTTTGTTATCTGGAATTATCTGGAAACCAATATTTCTCCACACTTTCAGACTTGAAAGCCTGAAACAAATAATACTGCTCATGCTCAGGCTTTACAACTCCTCTGTATTAAAACCCACATTCAAGTCTTTAAACTATTTTAAGTGTTATGACCAGTGGCTCCAAGACTGAGGTTTTGTTTAGATCACATAAGACTTTTGCTGTTGACTGAAACCTGGCTTGATGCCTCTATACATCTAAATAATTAGAAAAAAAATACATTTAAATGAGAAGCAGATGCTGTTTCCAGATTTCTATTTTCACTGTACAGAATAAATAGAAGCTTTCATCTCTGCATTTATTCTTTGGATATGGTGCAAACCACTTGAATCATTATTTAAAACACAGGGTGTTCCTTTCACAAAGGTAACAGGAAATAGGGGTCTTCTGGAGTAGTCATTCCTTCCAAACACTTTCTACTCCAAGAAAATTCAACACGGTTATTCATTCTTCATCACTCCTTCCTCGGCTTCCAAGCCTGGTCCTAAGCCAGTAGATCTGAACAGAGTAAGGGAACACGTGTGCTCAGTTGTATCTGACTCTTTGCGACCCCATGGGCTATAGCCCACCAGACTCCTCTGTCCATGGGGTTGTCCAGGCAAGAATACTGGAATGGATTGCCATTTCCTTCTCCAGGGGATTTTCCTGACCCAGGGATCCAATCTATGTCTCTTGGGTCTCTTGCACTGCAGGCTGATCCTTTACCGCTGAGCCATCAAGGAAGCCCAGGATAAGGGAACACTGGTGCTGAATGTGGGATGGCCACATCAGCTAGTGACTGGTAGCTTGTAATCAGCAACAGATGACAGACGTATCACATGTGCTCAATGTGTCAGATGCAAAACCAATTAAGCAGAAACTATACCCAGACCAGGGAAAATAAAGGACAAAATATAACAGGGCACTTCTGGAAATAGGAGTTTTCTCCAGCTTCTTTCTCTGTTGCTGTGTCAACACTCTTGTAGGTAGAGTACATTTTCAGTTCCTCTTCTCAACTGGCAAGTTACACACTCATTTCCTGAGCCAATGTTAAGTACTTGAGGTGTTTGGATGGAGGAACTGTGTAAATACAGGCCAAAGGCTTGCACAACTTCAAAGCAAAGCACATGTATACTCACAGGTTCCAAAATTTGATCTTCTGAGCCTGACAGTTGTGGTGAGACAAGCTGAATCAACTACCAACCCTTCCCCTTAAAGAATTGGTGGCCAGTGAAACTATAATGTTATTTTCTGAAATACTTGTTTACCTGCTCCCTCTCATCACCTCCCCCATACCCACATTCATTCTTTTTCATTCAGTTTTTATTGACATATACTTGACCAATACTGTATTAGTTGCAGGTATAGAATATAGTGATTTGATATTTTTATAGATTGTACTCCATATAGCTCACCATTCGTTCTTTAAGGTACCAAGTCTAGCACAGTGCCTGGCACAGATCAGTTATCAATCAATCAACATTTGTGGACTGACACAAGGGTGGATATAATTTAAATGTTTAATCACTACACTGAAATTCCCACAGTTTGTGAGCTATATGAATACATAAAATAATGGTGGTGGTGGTTTAGTCACTAAGTTACATTCAACTCTTGCAACCCCATGGACTGTAGCCTGCCAGACTCCTCTGTCCATGGGGTTTTCCAGGCAAGAATACTGGAGTATTTCCTTCTCCAACACAAAATAGCAGCTGCCACTTAAGAATCACTTAGCACATCAAGTATTATGCTAAAGGGTTTTTACTTGTATTAATTTTAACACTTCAGATAATAACAGCAGTAAAGTATGAGTCCTTCCATTTTATATCTAATAACCCAGAGGGTCAGGTAGGCAAACTGAAGTGCCCAAGATGCAGCCAGTAAGTAGCAACACTCTAGGCTGATTTACTCTATACCCCTTACATATTCCCTGACCACTGCCTTATGCTGCCTGCTGGATATCAAAAGTTTTGAAAGCTTGTCCTAATACAATGTGATACCAATGTAGATTGAACACAGAAAGAAAGACTAAAAAGTGCCACCAATTAATTAGCCCTTGGAATATCAGAATCAGGTTGTCCTGCATAGGCAGTGAATCAGCTGTTCTTAGAATGAACCGATGATCCAAATGAGCAATGTGGACTTTCAACACAGAGGACAGTTTGAAGGGTTCAACCATATGAATTATGTCGCTGTGAAATAAACCAAGGTGAAAAATTCATCCAGAACGTTTGATCTGAACAGACATTGAAGCAATTCTATTCCATATGTGTACACACAGATCCAAAAGAAAATCACGTTAGGAAGAGAGAATAAATATATTATTAATGCAGGTGCTGCTGTGGCTGGTACTGTTATGAATAATTTTATTCGTTATCATTATTCTAATTCAGACGTAGAGAGCTTGCTTTACACCAAAGTTTGTGACATATGCTTTACAGATATTTTCTCATTTAATCTTCAAAAACTCCCTGAGGTAGGCATAATTAGAACCTGTATTTTCCACATGAGAAGTGTGAAGTTGAAAAAGGTATGCAGCATGTCTATGGCTAAACCTCTAGTAATGGTGGAACCAGGCACAAAACTAGGTCTGTTTGGGCCCCAGCTGTAATCTTATCCAATACTATCCTATGTTTCATTGATTTCTACACAGTTACTATGCATGTGGCTCTATAATTTTAATTTTGTAAAAAAGCTTTACATATATCATATCCTGGTTCTACTGCCAACATGAACCCAGAGACAGTAAATGTACATTATAGGATTGTCATTTTGCTGGTGAAAAGATGAGCAAGTATTAAAATTTAAAGGTATGCTCTGCCACATGCCTAAATGTCATGTGCTCTGTTTTCTCAGATTAGGCGTATTAAGGTTTTTCTTCTTTTTTTAAAAGTGTTTTACAAGATGAGGAGCTTGTTACGAAAATACATGGCAGTGCTTGCTAATGGTGGGCTTGTCCTAGACTAACTCATCGTGTGGTCCATGCTGTCCACTCAATAGCTGGTACTGGAGGTCTTTGGAGAAAATCTGACATGTTTTCTGGAGTTCTTCTTTTAAATAGAGTGAATAAATGGACTATTTTTCTGGCAGCATTTTGAACCCTCAGCTACTGGCTCCGGATGAAATCTGAAAACATGACAGATTTCCATTCATGGAAAATGAAATGAAGAATAAAGCTAAGTGACCTTTTGAGAACACTTTAAAATTATATTCTGTTTATTGAGTTCATGTCTTGGCCCAAGGTTCAGGATGATATTCATTTTGTATGAACTGGTCTTTTTCTTAAATCATCACAAAGAACATTTTTAGTGTATGAAAATACTGTATAAAAAGAAAAGATTCATTTGGATATTTAGGGACCACATATGTGTTTCCCTGGTGGCTCAGATGGTAAAGAATCCACCTGCAATGTGGGAGACCTGGGTTTGATCCCTGGGTTGGGACGATCCCCTACAGAAGGGAGCAGCAACCCACCCCAGTATTCTTGCCTGGAGAATTCCACAGACAGAGGAGCCTGCCAGGCTACAGTCCATGAGGTTGCAAAGAGTAGGACACGACTAAGTGACTTTCAATTCACTTCACTTATGCATTTAGGAACTAGGACATACAGTTCTCTTTTTGGATAGCTGTGAGAATTGGGGACATCATTTAAATTCTCTGAGCCTCAGTTTCCTTATTGTTAAATGCAGTACTGGATCAAGCTGGTTTTAAAACTACTGTGGAATTAGAAATCTATGATTCTTTCAGTCTACCTTAGATTGAACACTTACCTGTGCATTTACACTGCAAATGATCACATAAGAACTGCAAAGAGCCTCTCTATAAATTCCTAAGAAATAATTTGACAATGTGACCAAATTATAAATAGCTCTAGTTGTCTAACGCATACAAGAAGGTAACCAAGATTTTTCAGCTTGGTATAGCAATGATGATTATCTCAGCCTTTTTAGGTTTTTCTCATTGTCCTGAAACATAGGTATCAAGGAAATAGGATGTAGAAATTCTGCGTATTTACTCCTGATGCTGATAACATCTATATTTGACATTCTGGAATAACAACATCTCCAGCAGCAACTAAGACATGCATGTTTCAGAACTGAGAAACTTTTAAAATCCCCTTTTAAGCAGTGTGGCCACAGAAGACTCTTAATAATTGATTATAATTGATTTTAACCTTGTCCCAACCTGGGCAAAATGGCAAAGCCAATCATCTTTGTCCAGATGGGGTATGAGAAAAGAGCCCGAAGTCCACATCTTTAAAAGCTCCAGACATGAGCAGAAGATAAAATATTTAGTCTGCCAAAGCCTTGACCTCCCAATTCCAGCCAGTTTTGAACTCGAATTGATTTCCGACAAGGCATCTGGGAGATGATTACAACAAAATGCACTAAAGCCGGACAGCCTTTATTTTAACATCCCAGCAGCTTAACCTGTTAATAACAGCAATTGTTTTAGATACAATACCAATTTCTGTAACCAACGTAAGAAATGGATAACAGCAGCACAGTCTTTTAGGCAGAGTAATAACAAAAAAAGAAAAAAAAAAGAAAAAAAGGGGGGAAGAAAAGCACAGCCACTCACAGAGGAGGTGCTGATAGTGTTTGTCAAAGGATCTTCAGTTTCCAGGGACCCAGACGTCATCAGGGACCAAATTCTACAGTCTAAAAACAATTCTTACCCAAAGATGATTGCATGTTGAGAGAGAAATTTCCATAAGCCAGGCAATTTGGAATCACATCTGTGTTCTGCTGATGAAAGCTGAGCTATCTTGGGCAAGTCATTTCACATCTCTGTGTCTAACTTGCTTTGTCTGAAACAGTTCAGACTAATAAAAACATTAGTGGGCCACAAATGTGAACCCATGTGGAATTAAAAATTATCTATTAGCCACATTAAAAATAGTTTTAAAAAGTGATTTTGATTTCAATATCTTCTGTGCATGCTCAGTCATATCTGACTCTTTGCGACCCCATGGACAAGGGGCCTGCCAGGCTCCTCTATCCATGGAATTTTCCAGGCAAGAGTACTGGGGTGGGTTGCCATTTCCTCTTCCAGGTGATCTTCCCAACCCAGGGATAGAACCCACGTTTCCTGCCTTGGCAGGTGGATTCTTTACCACTAGAGCCACCTGGGGAACCCTTCAATATCTTATTTAGTATATTTAAAATACAATCATCTCAACATGCCATCCATTGACAATTGTTAATGCACTATTTTATATTTTTTTGTACTGTCTTCAAAATCCAGAGTATATTTTACACTTATGGCACATTTTAATTCAGATTAGCCACATTCCAGGTGCTCACATGTGGCTAGGCACTACTGTATTGGACAGTTGAAGTTGGAAAAATGAGTAGGAGGGACTAAATATCTCTGGAGTTTTCCCTGTAACATGTCATGATTCTGCGTTGCTTCTGCAGCTCTTCATTTTAAATCAGCTACAGTGTGAAAGTGCAAATGTGGCCGGTAGGCTCAGGATGTGAGAGCGGTTGCCACTGTGGCTAAAAGTTAGAGCTTAGCCCTCAGTAAGGTTTGCACCGATGTGTGGACATGGCCTTTAACCCCACCCCTGAGCAGCTGTGTTACATTAGGTGGTAATAAGTGGTGTAAGGTGGGTCAACAGAGTGGGTGGGTGCACACATTTCCATGATATAGCCCAGCAGATTCTATTAAATAAAACAATAAACAGCATCCTTGTCATTTATTGAGCACCATCTATGGACCAATTGTATTGTATTTAAAGTGATGTAATCTTCTTAACCACCCGCTGAGGTGGGAATTATCAACTTTATTTAGTAGGTGCGGGACTAATCCTGAAAGAGACAAACTATTATGCCCAGTGTCAGACTCCTAGAAGAATAGAAAAGTGAAAAGTCAAAGTGAAGTCGCTCAGTCGTGTCCGACTCTTAGTGACCCCGTGGACTGTAGCCTACCAGGCTCCTCTATCCATGGGATTTTCCAGGCAAGACTACTGGAGTGGGCTGCCATTTCTTTCTCCAGAGGATCTTCCCAACCCAGGGATCAAACCCAGGTCTCCTGCATTGCAGACACGTGCTTTACCATCTGAGTCACCAATGTGTATTTTAATCCAGACCCAGAAACCCATCTCTCAACTACCACAATATAGTGGTTTACAAACAAATAATTGCTTTTGGTATTCTACCTCACTCCTATGAGGGATTCCCAAATTGTACAGAGAGTGAAGAAAAGGGATACAAAGGTTAAAGATGTTGCTTTCACTTTCTAATGACTGAGAAACTAACAAACATGAGTTTATATGAATGTTATAAAAGATAACTTTCTAATAAACATAAACACCTCTTCTGTCTCAGTTAAGCATACTTGCAAATAAAGGAAGAAAGAAGTAAGAAAAGAGCGAGAGGAGGCAGGAAAGAAGAACAAAAGAAGGGAAGGAAATAACAAAAGAACAAAGGAAGAAATTTAACAAAAAGAAAAAAAAGGAAGGAAGGAAGAGAGGGAGGGAGGAGGAGAGTTGCCAAGTACTGAGGCATTTCAGTAGAGACTCAAGGCTCTGGTCAAAGAATCAAGGCAACATTTTTCCCTCTCTTAAATATGGGCTGCCCAGTCATGATTCATACTCAGACCACAATACACCTTTTGGCAAATAAATGCATCGTTCCTGCTGACATGCAGAGGAAGGCTCCTTTACACATTGAGTGTGCCTGTGCTCACACACTCATACTCAACTTGGGTTTCTCTTGTGGGTCAGCTGGTAAAGAATCTGCCTGCAATGTGGGAGACCACGGTTTGATCCCAGGGTTGAGAAGATCCCCTAGAAAAAGGAAAGGCTACCCACTCCAGTATTCTGGGCTGGAGAATTCCATGGACTGTATAGTCCATGAGGTCACAAAAAGTCAGACACAACTTAGCGAATGAACAACACACACAGGATGATAACCGTTTTTATGTAGTGCGTGCTTACTCCACACCAAGCCCTGTTTGAGTGCTTTATATAGATTATTCAGTCTTCATCATATAGGCACCCTTACCACACCCATTTTCACAGATAGGTGACTGAGGCACATATTGCTTACAACAGTAACAAACAATAACATGGTTCCCAATTTTTCTTATCCTGATCTTCTAATAGATATTTCATAGTCTCCTTAGCAACCTCCACCCAGCCATCACTTTGCCTTAATCAAGGCTTTAGCCTATCCATCATTCCTGATGCTAATCACAAAGTTCTGCATTTATTGGCAGTAAAGAAGGATTTATGTTTCATGTATTCTATCATTTATTTGTGCATAGAAAAACATCTCATAAAGTTGTGAATTAAAACTTTAAAACATTTTATGTGTATTTTACCACAATGTCAAAAACTGAAAAAATCAAGTCAAAAATAGAAAAAGTAAAAACTTTATTTCTTTATGATTCCCTGAGTCAACAATATAGACTAAACTCAACTAGACAGGTCTTCCAATGGTCTTATGAGGGATCACTCACATGACTAGCTGTCTGGTGACTATAAGGATGATCTGGGATGTCCTCAGTCACTTGGCTACAGGCTGATGCTGACTGTCATCTGAGTCACCTCTCTTGAGTAGCCTGGCCACAGATCCTTATCATGGCAACTGCATTCTAAATCCCAGTCTGAAAGTACTTTTAGAAATCTCTGCTTGTAGAAATGTCTATTTAGTTCTTTGGCCCATTTTTTGATAGGGTCGTTTATTTTTCTGGAGTTGAGCTGCAGAAGTTGCTTGTATATTTTTGAGATTAGTTGTTTGTCAGTTGCTTCATTAGCTATTATTTTCTCCCATTCAGAAGGCTGTCTTTTCACCTTGCTTATATTTTCCTTTGTTGTGCAGAAGCTTTTAATTTTAATTAGATCCCATTTGTTTATTTTTGCTTTTATTTCCAGCATTCTGGGAGGTGGATCATAGAGGATCCTGCTGTGATTTATGTCTGAGAGTGTTTTGCCTATGTTCTCCTCTAGGAGTTTTATAGTTTCTGATCTTACATTTAGATCTTTAATCCATTTTGAGTTTATTTTTGTGTGCGGTGTTAGAAAGTGATCTAGTTTCATTCTTTTACAAGTGGTTGACCAGTTTTCCCAGCACCACTTGTTAAAGAGATTGTCTTTACTCCATTGTATATTCTTGCCTCCTTTGTCAAAGATAAGGTGTCCATATGTGTGTGGATTTATCTCTGGGCTTTCTATTTTGTTCCATTGATCTATATGTCTGTCTTTGTGCCAGTACCATACTGTCTTGATGACTGTGGCTTTGTAGTAGAGCCTGAAGTCAGGCAAGTTGATTCCTCCAGTTCCATTCTTCTTTCTCAAGATTGCTTTGGCTATTCGAGGTTTTTTGTATTTCCATACAAATCTTGAAATTATTTGTTCTAGTTCTGTGAAAAATGTGGCTGGTAGCTTGATAGGGATTGCATTGAATTTGTAAATTGCTTTGGGTAGTATACTCATTTTCACTATATTGATTCTTCCAATCCATGAACATGGTATATTTCTCCATCTATTAGTGTCCTCTTTGATTTCTTTCATCAGTGTTTTATAGTTTTCTATATATAGGTCTTTAGTTTCTTTAGGTAGATATATTCCTAAGTATTTTATTCTTTTTGTTGCAATGGTGAATGGAATTGTTTCCTTAATTTCTTTTTCTACTTTCTCATTATTCGTGTATAGGAATGCAAGGGATTTCTGCACACGGATGGCTAACAAACACATGAAAAGATGCTCAACATCACTCATTATTAGAGAAATGCAAATCAAAACCACAATGAGGTACCACTTCACACCAGTCAGAATGGCTGCGATCCAAAAATCTGCAAGCAATAAATGCTGGAGAGGGTGTGGAGAAAAGGGAACCCTCCTACACTGTTGGTGGGAATGCAAACTAGTACAGCCACTATGGAGAACAGTGTGGAGATTCCTTAAAAAATTGCAAATAGAACTACCTTATGACCCAGCAATCCCACTTCTGGGCATACACACCGAGGAAACCAGAATTGAAAGAGACACATGTACCCCAATGTTCATCGCAGCACTGTTTATAATAGCCAGGACATGGAAACAACCTAGATGTCCATCAGCAGATGAATGGATAAGAAAGCTGTGGTACATATACACAATGGAGTATTACTCAGCGGTTAAAAAGAATTCATTTGAATCAGTTCTGATGAGATGGATGAAACTGGAGCCGATTATACAGAGTGAAGTAAGCCAGAAAGAAAAATACCAATACAGTATACTAACACATATATATGGAATTTAGGAAGATGGCAATGACGACCCTGTATGCAAGACAGGGAAAGAGACACAGATGTGTATAACGGACTTTTGGACTCAGAGGGAGAGGGAGAGGGTGGGATGATTTGGGAGAATGACATTCTAACATGTATACTATCATGTGAATTGAATCGCCAGTCTATGTCTGACGCAGGATGCAGCATGCTTGGGGCTGGTGCATGGGGATGACCCAGAAAGATGTTATGGGGAGGGAGGTGGGAGGGGGGTTCATGTTTGGGAATGCATGTAAGAATTAAAGATTTTAAAATGTAAAAAATAAAAAACTAAAAATAAAAAAAAACAAAAACAAAAGCGGAGAAAAAAAAATAAAATAAAATAAAATAAAATAGACAACCAAAAAAAAAAAAATTAAAAAAAAAAAAAAAATCTCTGCTTGTATGTCCTCTTGGCCAAAGCAGTTCTCATGGTCAAGTTCAGGATCAAAGTTGGAGGAAAGGGACCCATAACAGTCTAACACATAATAAACACTTTCCATATTCTTTTTATCTTTCAAAATGGTCAAAACAACTTGAGACGACTGAATAAAAGAAGGGAATCCAAATGTCCAACTAAATCCAGAATATATCAATTTCTAAATTTGGTGTTAAGTTTGAACCTCAGATGTAAATGAATACTAAGTTCCATATCTTCACTGAAATATATTTCTCTTCATAATATTTTAGAAAGATGGCCACCAGTTTTGTATTTAAATGAAAAATGATATTTCATTAGAGGGCAAAACAACATTGAATATTTTTTCCAAGACTCTACTGAATGATGACAATAGCTAATGCTGTATTTTTGCCATGGGAACTTTTGTTTCACTGAACCACTAAAATTACAATCAGATGTGCTCATTTTCTGTTGAAGTAATGAACAATGGTATGTCTGAGAGAGAAATTCAAAGTGCATCATTTATCTTATCCTATTTTCAATTAGGCCAAATAAAGTATAAAGTTGGTTCCAAACTACATCACAGAAACAGGGCGAGTAAATTTATTATACCACTAGAGTGCTAATCTTAGCAGATGGTAGAAAAATATTTTTAGCATGAAATATGCTAAAGCAATAAATCTGAACAAGGTGGATCTTATCAACTAATATCTCCCCAGTGTGAGGTAAAACTCCTTCATGACAACTCAGCATTCTTATGAAGTCTGGTGGATGTGGTTAGATAAGGCCCTCAGTGAGATAGGATAAAAACAACAAAAATGAGTCTCAAATAAGAAAACAAACCAGAGACCCAGAGCACTGCATTGAATTAAAAAAAAGAAAAAATAAATAAATAAAATGACTGTGTTATGTTTTCAATGATCTTAAATTTTACTCTTGAAAACATGCCTACTGGAGTCCCCCATTTGGGAATTTTCCAAATTGGAAAATTTACAAAACGACTCTATTAGGTCAGTTTCAGAGTAGAGATGAGCACAGTGCTACAGCTGCATGTTGCTACAGTCGCACATTGCCACAGATTACCATTAGATAAGGAGATCCCACCAGTCCTTTCTGAAGGAGATCAGCCCTGGGACTCCTTTGGAGGGAATGATGCTGAAGCTGAAACTCCAGTACTTTGGCCACCTCATGCAAAGTGTTGACTCATTGGAAAAGACTCTGATGCTGGGAGGGATTGGGGGCAGGAGGAGAAGGGGACGACAGAGGATGAGATGGCTGGATGGCATCACTGACTCGATGGACGTGAGTCTGAGTGAACTCTGGGAGTTGGTGATGGACAGGGAGGCCTGGCGTGCTGCGATTCATGGGGTCGCAGAGTCGGACACGACTGAGCAGCTGAACTGAACTGAACTGAACTGAAGGCAAACATCCAACGAGAGAGCCCAGGGAGGGGGCTGTTACACACTGTGCTCTGACTCATGACACCTGAATGAGAGCTCCCAGTTCCAGGGATACATTTGGTTCATGGTTCATCGGCATCCCACTACTAAGCATAAACAGAACGTGATACTAAAGAGTTCTACTTTCAAAGGATTATGTACGAAATAGAGTAGTAAGAAATAATAGAGTTAAAGCAATCATGTGTTTGCAAAGTTTGTCAGAGAGGTGGTTGAGCTAGGCATTTTTCAAAGTGATCTTAAACTACATGTTTTATAGCCACCTTATACCTGATTAATGTTCATGTCCTAAAGAAGTGATGTGTTAACTAGGTTAGAGTAATGGTAGGTTTGGGGTCAGAAAACAAGGAATTCATGCCTAAGTGTGTCACTAATCTCCCATTTGACCTTTAATTCATGATTTTTCTAAGCTTTAAATTAATTATCTACAAAATAAAGGACTTGCCCTATAGCATCACTACATAAAGAATGAATGTAAGGAAGAAGGAATGAGTCAGAATCATTAGAAAAAGTTGCATCTGAGGTGAGTAGCCTCAGAGAGGCCCCAGTGACTCAGGAGTCCAGGCATTCCTCTTAATTAATCTTGCTAATATGTCAAATATTTTGAATTATGTTTTGCTCTTTCACTTGAATTGAAAACAAAGCTAAAATCATCAAGATGTTGAAAATAAATATAGCCTGGACAAATTATGAGATACCATCTTATGTTTATTATGCTTTCCACAGTCTATACATTCTGTGGTAATAGAGGTAGATGTTAAAAATTAGTTATGGGTTGAAAGAGTTTAGGAAAGAAACTACTCTGGTTGGTGAAGTGTGTGAGAGGGGAAAGGAGCGTAGGTACAAAGGTATGTAGGCCACCCTTGACTTTTCCTCCAGGGTTCTCCCTTCCAAATTCTCTCTTTTGAATTTTGGTGGCCTCAGGGTTAGGGCAACATTTATAGACATAAACAAAGCTCTTGTGGGAATGTGGGATTAGACTGGGAATGAAGCCTGGTTGTACGGGCGCGGGGGTGGGGGTGGCGGTTTGCTGCTGTCCATGGTTCTGACCTGCCTCTGTTTTGGCTGTTTCTCCTGACTGTGGAACGCCACAGATGATATTTATCCAGTTTATTCAACGTGATACAAGGATTTCTGATTTAGCTGTGAAAGAGACTGGATCAAAAGGAGTGGATAAACACTGAGTGAGAGACACTGGTGCTGAAAGACTACAAGGGAGAAATAAACAAAAATATGTTGATATTTTTCAAATAATCACAGGTAGCATGAATAAAACCACAAATAACAATGGCCAACATTTGGAACTACTGAAAGAGAATACAATATTTGTGCCCAAAGTGACATAAGCAGAGGAAATTTTGATATAAATAAACACATTCAGGGGAAGGGTGCGGAACATTAATCTGGTACAATAAAATTCATTGCTTAAGCACCAAAGGCTTACAGCTTTCTTTGATTTAGTATTTTCCCTCTTGATGACATTTACAATGTTACATTGTCACGGAACAAATAGAATGGTTACTTATTTTGCATTTCAGGTAGCTAATGATATGTATGTTTGGTAGTTCTACCATATTTTCCTAAGTATTCTTTGAAGAAATACAGAGTGGGACTCCCCTACATGCCCTCAGCTATGTTTTTGTGTCTCAATCAGGGAAATGACATGTGAAAGAGAATGCTAGTTGTACCCCGATATCTGTTCTCCCTTGTTTCCACAGTAGTAGAGTGGTCAGCCAGGACTCCACAGAAAATTAAGCTTACATTTCAAAGTGTCTCAGCCGTAAAGCTGGCCAGCTGATGAAGTTTCAGTCATTGGAACACAAGTGAAAATATCTCTCTGCCATATTGAAGAATCCTGCAGAGAGAGAGAGAGAGAGAGAGAGAGAGAGAGAGCACTTACCTTTGTTTTATCCTCTATCTTGCTGCCTGCACTGTCAATGCCACAGGAGAGCATGAGTTGAGAACTCTAGCCTAGGTGTAGTGAAGTGGGGAATTGGAAGGACCAGGAAAGAACAGAACAGTCATATAGCCCTAAACTTCATTCCTCTAGAGTAACATGTCAAAGAGAAATAAGCACATATTTCCCCTAAAGCCACTACCACTATTTTTTTCTGTTACTAGCAGCTGAACCTAATTCTAATTAATACACTATTCATCAACTTTTGATGAATGCACAGCAAATACTGGCTCGTGTACGCTCAATCAAAAAAAAAAAAAAGAATCTTAAGAAAAATAACAAATCAACAAGCAGAAGAGTTCCATGATTTCCTTTTATATCTACACGAAGCAGGAATCCCCAAACATCTGTAAGCATTGGTATTTCCTAAGAAACAATTTTCTCTTGCTCCAAACATTCTCCTCACTCTCACTCCTTAGCCAGGAGTACTGTGAACTTCACAATAAACCTTTGAAGTGGGATGACACTGAGAAGCTTGAAGTTACCATCCACAAAAAAGAAGTTAGCCATCCCAGATTTCTAGTATTCCCAAAGAGATCGGTTCTTTTTTTTTCTCCCTGATGATATAAGTGTGCACCTTAAACTTACTGTTGCACAAAATTTAGTATTTTTATGCAGTATTAGGAGTGCCAGAATCCCATTAACTCTTACTGAAATAAGGTCAATTGCTGTGACCCTTATTTCCTCCTTTTGGACCAACCGTCAATTGTCTTTGAATTTGAAAGATGGTGGTGATCTCTTCTTATGCAGGCCGGCTGCATTTAAAATGGACAACCAGTTGAGAACACTTTGTAAAAATGACCAGAATTCCCTTCCGGGGGCCCCTCCCTTCCTTATTATTATTGCCTAGAAAATGCTAGGAAAGTTTAAAATTAATGATGACCGATTTAAAAAGAAAAGGAAATCAAAGAAACATTTATTCCCTGAGACACAGCCCTATTTCTATCACCTTTACATAAACACACAGTTTCTGTCAGCTCTGGTTTTTGTGGAGGCATTGGGGTAGAGAAAAGCTCATATACAGGTTGGAAAACTTGTTTCTAGGCATCAGCAAAAATATTGCATGCTTTTAAATCTCATTAAAGCGGGGCCATATACTTTTCTCAAAGTCTGCTGTTGACTTTAAAACATGAAATCTGAGGGACTAAAATCAAATACAAAAGACACATGTTACTATTTTATGCATGAACAACAAAGGATTCATAATTCTCTCCTGTGAGGCTATAAATACTTCAATTCCAATCTACCTGGACATACAACTAATAGGAGTACCCATAGGGACTGCAGTCACTGAAACAGGCATCCATAGGAGGACCAAGGTGCTTAATGGGTCTACTTTAGAACACTAGTCTAAGTAGGCAATGGCATCTATGCTTCAGTCTCCACAAAGAGCCCATTTGTTGACCTATAGCTACTGCTTTCTACTAACTGCTTAAACCCAGCTGAGATTTGATATTAGGCTTCCCTGGTGGCTCACACAATAAAGAATCTACCTGCAATCAATCTGAGTTCAAACCCTGGGTCAGGAAAAATCCCTGGAGAAGAGAATGGCTCTACCTATCCCAGTATTCTTGTCTAGAGAATCCCATGGACAGAGGAGCCTGGCAAGCTATAGTCCATAGGGTTGCAAACAGTTGGACATGGCTGAGTAACTATCACACACACACACACACACACACACACACACACACACACACACGCACACACACACACCGCAGTGTGGCCTGATATGAGAATATGTGGGTGATTCAGGGCAAAGACATTACCACTGTTACAGCAATAAGGCACAGCATCTGAACTGCTAGTCAGAGAAAGCTGAGCACTGAAGAATTGATACTTTTGAACTGCGGTGTTGGAGAAGACTCTTGAGAGTCCCTTGGACTGCAAGGAGATCAAACCGGTGAATCCTAAAGGAAATCAACCTTGAATACTCCTTGGAAGGACTGATGCTGAAGCTGAAGCTCCAATATTTTGGCCACCTGATGCAAAGAACTGACTCCTTGGAAAAGACCCTGATGCTGGGAAAGATTGAAGGCAGGTGGAGAAGGGGAGTACAGAGGATGAGATGGTTGGATGGCATCACTGACTCAACAGACATGAGTTTGAGCAAGCTCCGGGAGTTGGTGATAGACAGGGAAGCCTGCATGTCACAAAGAGTAGGACATGAACTGAACTGAACTGAACTGAACGTCATCTTCATTTGCATAACAGACAGAGACAACTGTTAACAGCCAGATGACTTTCCTACGTGAGCATTTTGGTACTGAGTTAACTTTAAAAGAAGAGAGAACTCTTCCATTGGAAACCTCATCTTTTTCCAAAGGGGATTTTTTTTTCCTTTATGAGTTAGAAATAGGAAAGTGATGGGAGAAGAAGCTGGAAAATTACTCTGTGACCTAGCCTAAGGGGTAGACATGTACAGGAGACCTTAAGGCTGAACCACTGCTTTGTCCAGGCTGCTTCCCACCACCTCTGAGTGTCTCCCTTCTCTCCCTCTTAACAATGTTGAATATTATTCTCACTTAAGATCTGCAAAGAGAAGCAAGGCTCAGATTTAATGAGAAATTTGAGAAATGGCTCAAGTGACATCTCTTTCCTCTCCTTTCCCTGACCTTCTAAAGGTGGCTAGAAACTTTGCTGAAGAATGTGCGAAGACGGCAAGAAGTCTGTTACCTGCACTGCCAGTGTCCTTAAACAATCAGAAAATCCCCATCCCAACCCAACTTGCATATGGGAAAATGTTAACTTTCTTGTAATTAAACCTCCACTTGCAATCCCAGGTCATGTTACACTGTATCATCCATTTAACTGTATTGTGATTGATTTGTGTCAACTTTCACTATACTCAAAAGGAAGTCAATAAATAAAGATCAATAGTTTTTTATTTCTTCAGCTTTTTTATTAGAAAGAACAGATGAGTGAAATAACACCAGCAATAGCAGTGGCACAGAGCCTCCCTCAGTACTTTCCTTGGTAAAAATTATATTAAAACAAATCAGATTTAAACTCATGAGTTGGGACTGTGGCATTATCTGATCTGTCATTAAGTTGCCTTCAACACTTTTAAATACAAATATTGAAACAAACATGCTTGCCTGTATCTGTCTGTTCTGAGACCAATTCTCTTCACAATATGCCCAATGAACTTGTTCTCCAAAATCCCTAGTTTTTGCAGCTCTGGTTAAAGGTATTAATGATCGGTCAAGACTGAGTGTTGCTCCATGGATTAAGAAGGTTCATATTCAGAAGAAAAATGAATAATTCCTTGTTCTAATAAGGGAAGAGGACCACACTTTGCATGGATTCAAAGGCATTATAGACAAGCTTCTGAGGGTGACACAGTTGTGCACAGATGTCTCCAGCCCCAGAGCTACAGCAGAGCCCCAGAGGGCTCCACCTTGTCGGTTGTTAACACTGTGCTTGCAGGGTCTTGAGAAAATTGGGGGTGAGGGGAGAGGGGCTGGTAGGAGAAAAAAAGTGGTTTTAAGTGAAGGGTTAGAACCACCAGATTGATGGCAAGAGGGTACTTATGGGATATGGGGCAGAAATGATTGACTATTCAATAGGTGTGATTTCATTATTTTGATAATTAGAAAGACAGGTATAGGCCAGCTGCTGAATGTCCTCTAGCTCTGGACAGAACTAAGAGTAATATCACACACACACACACACACATACACACATCCCAGAAGTGTGCCCATCACCAATTTGCCTTACTTGACAAAATTAGGCTTCTGAAATCTGTGACTTCTATACAAAGAAGTTGAAACCTTTTGGCCAATTTTTTAACAGTCAATTCCACTGTGGCTAGTGTTCCCACATAGAAAAGAACAAATTTCTCCTATTTATTATCCATGTGTTACCTCACTTCAACCTCAAAATAAAATCATATGAAATACATTGAAGAAAGTCTACATCTGTATTCCCAGTTCCAACTTTCATTAAAGTCATAACTGCATGCAGTTACCTCCTTATTTTAAACTGCCATACGGATATACCAATCATACTGACCTAAAATGAATCCTGTTCAACTGTACTATCTTCTTCTCCAAGCTAGATTCTCCCCTTGACATTGATTTCTAGAGAAAGGAACCCCCATGCTCAGGTAGCATATTATTTTTGAATGCTTCCTCTGCCTTGTTCCCTACATTCACCAAGTATACGGTGATATCGCTTTCATTAATCCCTTTAATTCAATTGATGAAAAATTTAAGTATCACTAAGAAAAACATTAATAAAGAGACAGATCATCTGTCTTCAAAATCTTACTACTGAGTACAAGAAACTACATAAGGGATTATATATGATACAATGCATTGTACAGAAGTGTAACAAAACAGACATGAATAAAACATGATGTCTGCTAAAGAATGGAGAGGGATGTAGCTAGCTGAAGGTTCAAGGATTGAGGGAGAATGAATGCAGAGCATGAAAAACAGGGAGAAATTTATCAGCAAGAGAAAGGCAGGTGGTGGGATGGAAGGAAAATCCACATAGAGATGGCAGAATGGACTGGAGCAAAGGTGAAGGAATAAGAAAAGACACGTTTCATTTCAGAAACTACTCAGCCACATTGGCTAAAGTAAGGGTTTCTGCAGGACAAAACAGTAATGAGGAATAATATCCCAAAGTTGAGTTGAATTCATATTATGGAGGGTCTTCAACTCCAGGTGAAGGCATCATCTCTGTGCCTAACTGAGAGGGCAAGAGGGTGCCTGAAAGTTCACACTCGCTCAGAGCATCATGCTGTTATGGATAGAAGTGAAAGTGACCCCTTTTGTAAGTATTACTTTTAAAATTTATTTTGGCCACACTGCATGGCATGTAGGATCTTAGTTCCTCACCCAGGGACTGAACCTATGCCCCTGCATTAGAAGTGGAAAGACCTAACCACTGGACTGAACAGGGAAGTCCCAAGAGTGCCCTCTTCTATGTGGCTGATGAAATACCAATTGCTAGGCTTTGGGGGAAAACACTCTGTCAATATTTATTAAAAACAAACAGACTCTTTGTCTCAACAATTTTTCTCCTGGGAATCTGTCCTATAGAAACTTCAGTCTACAGAGATAGATACATTTCAAGAATATTTTTTTTCTTTTTGGAAAATTGTTTTAAACTCATTCTTAAGAAAGTGGATGGAATCTGAATGTTCATGGTGGGTTGAGGGTGGGATGAATGAATAAACTTGTATTGCCATGTCATGACATGGTATATAATTAATAGTACTCAAGTCCTATTGACCTGAAGGGTGTCAGTAACATAATGCTTAAAAAGCACATTTCATATATATATATATATATATATATATATATGTATACACATATACTGCTATTATATAACACACATACATAATATGCATTATATATAATATATTTATATCCTATTTATATAAAGATAAAAATAAAAGACATATATGACTAAATAAAATGTGCATAGATAGCTAATGTGAAATGTGACCTGTGAAAGTGTAGAGGACAGGAAAATAAAAGGATGTTTATCACAGATTCCACAGTTTGCCTCACTATAGGAAATTTTTGGAAATCCTAATATGATTAACTTACAAAAAAGTATTAATTAATGCTAGTGTCAAATAATGTTTACTACGTATAGTATTAAGAAGAAAAAACACATGTTGCAAAAGAGTATGCATAGTATAAGCCCATCTATATATATGCTTCTGTGTACATGGAAAATGGTTTGAATGGATATACACCAGCATAAAAGATGTGCAAATGTGCATCCTTTCTTATTGCTTTCTTGCATTTTTGTTTCCTTTTACTCATTAGATGCATTATTTAGAGGACTTTCTGAATGCCAGATGCTGTTCTAAGCTCCTTTGACTTCGTGTTTGAGTTCTAGTCTGCTAAATGGGCTTCCTCAGTGGCTCAGTGGTAAAGAATCCGTCTGCAATACTGGAGATTCAGGGAGACTTGGGTTGAATCCCTGGGTTGGGAATATCCCCTGGAGAAGGAAATGGCAACCCACTCCAGTATTTTTGCCAGGAAAATACCATGGACAGAGGAGCCTGGCGGGCTATAGTCCATGGGGTCACAAAGACTCAGGCATGACAGAAGAGACTGAACACACTGCTAGATGGTAAGCTACTTGAGGGCAAGTGGTTTCACTTTCTCATACTCATACAGGTCACTGTGGCAGATAGTGTTTCTAATGTGATAGGAAATCAATAAATATCTACTGATTAAGTGAATAATCAACATAAACAACTTGCTCAAGTCCACTCAGCTAGTAAGCAGCAAAGCTTGGGTTAGACATCTTTAGTTATCACTTCATATTCCTCTGGATGGACAGAGGCTGACTTTCCAGGGGGCCTAAAGTAGAAATTTAACAAAGGAATGTGTCCACTGTTTTATGGAGAAGGCCTTCTATCAGGACATATACCTTAAAACTTCTGAGAGGATGATTGGCACACCCTGCCCCTCAAAAGTGAGCACAGGTGCTGAGGAAATGAAAATCAAATGTCTATAACTGAAATGTCAGGATCATTACTGACCATGGTATTATGTGTTCTGAGTAATGTGAATCTTCTTTTTTGTTGTTGACCATCTGTCTTATCCTGAGTTTTTACTTCTCACATATAAACAAAACATCTTCCTGAAAGAGCTTGGAACTATTTGCCAATAGGTTTATGATTCATGTTTATATAGGTTGTAAATCCTTTTCAGGAATTACAAAGATACCTTGCTTTGCCTTTTCTAAGCTGTTTGTTCTTGCTATTACTTTACATATTGTTCTGTGTGTTCAAGATACAGAGACCTGAGCATTCAGTTCAGTAAATGTCCCCTCAACATTTTCTAGATTAATGTTGAATACCAGGGTTCATAAATTGTAGCAAAACCCACATTTCAGGCTGTGTGGGTTTTCTCGCCAACTATGAGTCAGGTGTTTAACCCTTAACAATATCTAAGGCATTACCTGTACACAGTAATGCATAAACTCTTGAAGGACGAGATGTCTAAGGCATTACCTGTACACAGTAATGCATAAACTCTTGAAGGACGAGATGTCTAAGGCATTACCTGTACACAGTAATGCATAAACTCTTGAAGGACGAGATGTCTGGGTAGTTAAATCTGGAGAAAAATAGCGTCCATAATTTGCTACCTAGTTCACTGAATGATGGCGAGTCAAGTGAATAACAGAAGTGAAAATGTTTTGTAAAGTTTCAAGCACTGTGTACATATAAGGGTGTATTCATTTGACTAGTGTTTTTTTCTCCTCCTTTGGTCTGAGTCTCCATAACTGAGAGCAACGAAAGTAACACAGATCGCCATCTTTGGGCTCTTCCACTCATGTTCATTTAAATGGAGTTTGACTGATAACAACCATAGAATCCAACTGTCCCAAGCCCTCCTATCCTCTAGGGCCACACTTTATTTACATTTCCTGGAGAAATGACTCAAGCCCAGTCCCACACATGGCAGAGGTAGTGCAGTCCCCGATACATTTGAAAGTTTCCAGGAAAAGATCTTTCTTTTCTGGTCACTCCCACTGGGTTCTTCCCTCTTAGGGACCTGTCTCCAAGTAACTCAGCTTCCCTTGGTCACTTTATCCACGGGCATCATTGCCCCTTCCCTCTTTGCCTCCCCAAAGCACCACCAGGACAAAGCTATTGCGTGTGACTAACTTTAATTCATAGTTTGGGTAGAGTATAACAGACAATCATCAGCACAAAATAGAAACAAGCTAAAATTAAAAATCAAATATCATTTGTCTTCAAGTACCTTGGCCATCCTTGTTCCAGGAAATTTCTCACCAGTCATTTCTTTCATGAGTCATCCAGGCAAAAGTCTGGACCCCGTTTCATTCTTTGGCTCCCACGGTAAAACTCTAATTTTATGTGTTTTTCATAATAGGAACTTGTGACTATTTTCTCTCAATTTTTTTCAATAATAGATACAAAGGCGTTTGCCTTTTCCAGAAATAGGGTCCCTTAAAATATTTTCCTGTCTATAAGCATCACCTAACCCTAAATCTCACCATTCTTAGCAACACAAAGACTATTTTCTTGGTAAACTTCTCAAAGTTCAAACTCTTAGGCAAAGTGGTAGTGGATGTGATGGTATAGCACTGTAGTGCATGCGTGTTCAGCAGTGCCGACTCTTGGAGACCCCACGGACTGCAGCCCACCAGGCTCCTCCTCTGTCCATGGAATTTTGCAGGCAAGAATCCTGGAGTGGGTTGCCATTTCCTCCTCCAGGGAATCTTTCCAACCCAGGGATCAAACCTATGTCTCTTGCATCTCCTGCATTGGCAGGTGGATTCTTTATCATTCTGCCACCTGGGAAGTCATGATGGTATAGACAGACTATCATTAAATATACCTTTTCTTGCCTCAAAGAGGAGATTGGAAAACTTTCAGAGCTGTAGGGAGTCTTGCCCTCCAGAATTGAAGTTAAGCAAAAAGATAAGAGGGAGGGAGGAGACTTCTCTGCTGGTCCAGTGGCCAAGACTCCACGCTCCCAATGCAGGGACCCGAGTTAGATCTCTGGCTAGGGAACCAGATCCCACATGCCACAGCTAAGCGTTTGTATGCCACAACTACAAATCCCACATAGAGAGCAGACTTGAAGACATAACATGGGAAGGATAGGGTGGGAAAAGCTGAGAGAGTAGCATTTAAACATACACATTATTATATGTAAAATATAATAGCTAGTGGGAAGGTGCTGTATAACATAGGGAGCTCTGTGATGACTTAGAGGGGTGGGATGGAGGGGAGGGGAGGGAGGTTCAAGAGGAGGGTGATATATGTATGTGGAGTGAAGTCGCTCAGTCGTGTTCGACTCTTTGCAACCCCATGGACTATAGCCTACCAGGCTCTTCCGTCCATGGGATTCTCCAGGCAAGAGTACTGGAGTGGGTTGCAATTTACTTCTCCAGGAGATCTTCCCAACCCAGGGATCGAACCCGGGTCTCCCGCATTGCAGGCAGATGCTTTACCATCTGAGCCACCAGGGAAGACTCGATATATGTATACTTATGGCTAATTCATGTAGTTGTATGGTAGAAACCAAGACAACATTTTAAAGCAATTCTCCTCCAATTAAAAATAAATTTTAAAGAAAGACCTTGCACACTGCCGCAATGAAGATCAAAGATCCCATCTGCTGTAACTAAGACCCAGTGCAAGCAAATAAAATACATAAATTAAAATAAATATTTTTAAAAGATAAGAAGTATGAGACTGGGGTGTAGGCACTTAAAACTTCTCATAGTCCCTAAATTATATCAAGAAATCACAATGCTAAGACTGCTCTTAGAATTAACCTCTTTAAAGTAATGTCTATTCATTCAGATTCTATGGGTAATATTCTAAAACTATGCAGCTCTATATACAAAAAAAATATCCAGTAATGCAATGAAGCCACTTGCCCAACACCAGGGCAGTGCTCAGAAAGTAGCAAAGTGCATCATTTCAATTTCTACTGATTTACTTATAATAATACTACTTGCAATTTTTGAGTGCATTCCATATTCTCAGATACTTTTCCCAAGGCCACTAGTTGGAGAGTGATGTGGCTCCAACCTTCCCCCAAGACCATTCTTATGCCTGTATGTTTCTGAGCTGGGAATAAACTGACCACCCATCAACTTTGTCCCCATCAACTCAGGGTCCTATTGCCCAAAGAAGCTCTAAGGGGCAGGGCCCAAGAAGGCATGCATATCCTCTCTGACATCCACCTCCAAGACTGACTACATCCCACTTTTCTTTAGAACCATTTACAAATCTATCATTCATAAATTTGTCCAAACCCTTTTAAAATCCATTTATATTTCCTACCAGTATCACCTTTTAGGATAATGAGGTCCCTCATTTTATTACCCACTATGTGAATTAGCGTTATCTTTCATTTGTCCTTAACTGACCTCCATCAAGTTCCAGAGGGCACCACCTCCTCATCCGCCCCAGGCTAATGGACCCTTAACTATCCTTAGATCGTCCATCTAAGATGACAGAACATTTAGAACCAGAACAGAATTGTACTCACGAATGACAGCATAACTGATTGGTAAGGGTTGGGTGGTGTGGGCTTTTCAGGTAACTGGTAAGGGTTGGGTGGTGTTGGGCTTTTCAAAGAGGCTCCATCCTCTTGAAATAAGAGCACACGGTGTCCTGGGGTGGGCTGGGGGGGCTGCTGCTGACCAAGCAGTGATGCTGTCAGTGGTCCTACACCAGCACATTTCCTAAGTCAATTAGCTTGAGGGCCTTTCCACATGAACCTCAACAAACCCTTAAATTGTTGGCATCAGATTAAACAAAACTCAGGGAAGAGATGGACGCTAAGACAATTATTGAGGGTAAACTAGGGTCATGGTTGTATGGCTCTTGAGTTGTAGAAAAACATATCAGAAACAAGAGAAGGTGAGAGCCCATCCCTGGAAACTGGGCACACAGCAGGCTCAGGACTAGCAGAAGCCTTTTGACTGGAAATGGAGCACAAAGTTGACTAAAACTGATTTCTACGCAAGTTAACTTTTGTTAGACTCGAGAAAATCAGTATGTATTTTTACCTGCAAGAAAACATTCTAAGACTGCAGGGAAGGAGAGCAGTAAACGTTTCATTTTATATGTACCGAGTTTATCGAAGAACGGCAAATCATTGCAGTGTAAACATGAAACCATTTAATTTTTTTTTTCTACAGCTGCTCCCCAACTTGAGTATGCTCAGCTTCCTTTCCCCTGCTTCTCGTAATTAATAGCTCGCTCTTTCATAAGTCTCCAGTCTCCTTTCGTAGTTAGAACTGTCTCATTTAAAACTCACTCCTATTTATTTTTAAAGTTTTCATCTCAAACAGGATTCTAAGTTGCTCTCTCCCCAGACTGCTCTCTCTAACATCTGAAGTGAGGATGGGGAGGTCGAGGTAGGACCATCTTCTCATGACATAGCTTCTCTTCTCTGAGGTCACTGCGCTCTGCCCAGCTGGCTGACACTGCATTAGTCCAGTGGTGCTGCTTACAGAGATGAGGCAGACAGTACCCCCTTTACTAAACACAGTTATTCCCACAAAGAGCCCTGTTACTTTAGCGACATTTCTAAAAATGAACACTGTACAACATCTGCTCATGGCCAACTTGCCAGCTCTTCCTGTTTGTTGGAATGAAGTGGAAAGAGAAGCTAATGGGTTGATGCCTTCTTAATTAACTGGGAAAGGTTGACATTGGTTGCCCCACGCTTCTGATTGGTTTTCTCTGCTTTCTGAGTGATGAGTGACCACATGTGCTTCTCCCTTCTTCTTTCTCTCTCTCATAAGTAATTCATGTTGGGGCCTCTGGGGATTGGAGTCAGGGTGCATACTGCATGGTTTTCTGCCAAAGAGACTTTATTCTGGCTCCACTGTTCCAAATCTCCCCTCATCATTTTCAGCTTCCTCCTAAACATATTTCAGTCAAAACTCAGGTCAATATAACAACATTTCTTTTACTTCCATCTTTATAACACGCTCCCTTCCACCACTACTACCAAAAAGAAAAAAAGATGTTGAATATCGATATTCATATTCTCAACAGATTAAAAAATGTAACTCGCGATTTTCCTTGAAAATCACCAAAGATCCATCTTTATTCAGCATTAGACATTGTGCAGTTTATCAATGTACGATTGAAAATACAGCACTGATGAAGTCATCTGCACTGAGGGCATTCAGTGGAAATGCATATCTTGCAAGCACCTGATGAGGATGCTCGGCTTCCTTCTCCTGCTGTCTCTAACGACATCTGTAGTGCTCTGCTCAAGGTTATAAATCTTCTTCATGTGGACTTACTAGAAGCGACTCAAAACCAACTTAGCCTGTATTAGATATAGTTACGGATCTGCAGATACATTTAAGCTCTCTTTAAGCAACAAATTGAAGCCATCACTCTAGCTAGACACTGAATCAGTTCATTGTCCTTAGTGATTAAAATTTAGAAAAATCTGCCTCAAATAAATCAGTCATGTAAATGAACCCTTAAGGGGCGCTCTCTTGGAGTTGGGGCACTGTTTGTAAATAGAACAGTCTGCCAGAGCCGCTGGCCACAGGGCGGAGCATTTGGGATGAACAAGCGCTGAGTCACTTTAAAACTAACCAAGTAATAGAGGCAGTTATCACCCAAATACATTACTTATCACCGGGGACTCCTGATGCCTGTGCTTACCCAGGAACCCTCCTGTGATATTGAAGGCCCAGGCATCTCCTCTCCCTAACAACAGTGCTGTATCTTTGGCAACTAGAGCAGGAACTCAGAAAATCAATACTACTTCATGAGCCAGGTCTTGGGCTTCTCCCTTTACGGGGATTCTGTCAATGCAAGGGGCCATTACTGTACTTCAAAGGCATGATATAAAATTGCTTCAACAAGATATAAGACACACCGTTTGCAAGAACCTGGTGAGAGTATTTTAGTCAAAATTAAATAGTTTCATCACGTAATTACTTCAATTGGCAAAGCTCCAGCTGAACAGCCTCTCGGAGGGGCTGTGCCTTCTATTATGGGTGGGTATTGCGGGGGAGGCCTGTCGATTGGATTCAGTTGTTCTAAACAAGGTCAGGCTGTTAAAATCGAGGCAGAGCCCAGCATCGATGCCATTGGCAATGACACTGCAACAACCAAGTTGACAAGTTACTCTCCCTTTTTTCCCTCCCTCCAACTAAGTGGTCTGAAAGTAGCTTTAGTTTTATGGCTATAGAATAGTTCATCTTGATTTGCAGTCTGGTAATTCATTTTCTAAGGACTGTTTAGAATTTATTCAGGGGGAAAAGGAAACTGTTGGTTTCCCTAACCGATTCCCATTATATGACAAAATTTAACTTTTGTATTTTATGAGGTTTTATGTGTTCCACTAAAACCATTAGCTGGTTGTCTCCTCATAATAAAATTTAATCACTTATATAATACCTTGAAAGCCAATGACAGTTTTGCATGTATTTATGTTTTCTTTCATTTAAAATATGTGGGTGTCATAAAGATAGCTCTTATTGGGGTGGGGGAGAAAAAGGCTGGCACTAAAAACAGAAAATCTGTTGGGATCAAGCATTTATGTATCACACCATAAGAATGAAGCACTGAAGCCTACAAACTGCGTGAAATTTGACAAAAAGTGAATAGTAATCCGTGACCACCATTCATATTTCAGTGCTTACCTGAAATTGCCCAACTCTGCACTTTATCCCATATAACGCTACTTGATAGTTATGAGGTTTTGGCAATTCGACAAAAACTGTAATAGTAACAGTGAGAAATAGGTTCAAAGGATAGGCACATACACCTTGGGAAAATGTCCCAACAGAAGCTAATCTCATTAGCCTGCCTTTTGCAATCAGAGACACTCTTAGAATTCCACTTCCAAGTAACACTTCCCAAATTTGGGTGGTTAATAAAGACAAGAAGAAAAGTGATGTTTTTTCTCCCCCTCATCCCACTTCCACCTACAGAGTTTCAATTATGGCATCGCTTAATCACCACACATATTTATTTTAGAGTTATCCAAATGCATTATGAATTTAGATGTCTATTATTAGATTTATTGGTGCTAATGATTTGGATTTAAATAGCACTTTTCTTCCTGAGGCTATAACAATTTTTCGTGAATGACCTAATTTACTCTCTCTGTGTGGCTCAAATGGGAGGTAAGGCAGGGCCAAAGGTCATACAACCCATTTGGCTTAGGACAATCTTATCCCCCAAACCAGAAAGAATTAACTAAGGCTCCACAAATTCTGTTAGTAATGGATCAAAGAATTGGCCAGATTTTTTAACTGCAAAGAGTGCAGTCACCACATATATTTATAAATATATTATATATTCAACACTATAAATATATGTTAATATATTTAATAGTATATATTAAATATATGATAACATATTTATTTATTTATATCTCCAGCAAATAGCATAGTATCAAAAGCAAGAAACATTTGTTACAAAAGTAATACTGAATTGATATATCAACTGATCAGTTAGTCAATCGTAGAGAATTTCAGAAGTTTGCAAATTCTCAAAGCTAGTAGAAGTAAAGCTGGGCTGTTTTGTAGACTACCCCTCCAATTGGTAAAGTGTATATGTTCATTTTAAAAAGAGGCAAAGGATGTCATTGGGCTATGCATAGATAAGGATGTGTCTATGCTACCATAGTAATGACTTCAGGGGAACAGGAATACTCATCAGTACTCTGCCACAACCTCCCTTACCCTTTACAGAGATGAATAAATTTTCCCATTGGGGAAAAAAGCTTTTCTTTCTCTGATGTAACATAGAGACTATATGGAAATGTCTCTAGGAAAGTATACCAGAGTAGGCTATACTGTGGGGAAGAGGTGATTTGCTGTGAAGCTAATGAGGCTTAAGTTTCAGGGCCCCTCAGCTATCCAGACCTCTCCCAAGATCCTGGGAGGACCCTGACAATGACTTTTCATCACTTTTGTTGAATTTCCAACCATAAGGTATTTTTGTTTTCTGTTTTTGTAAACAAAACACCCACCCCCTCAAACTGTACAAGTTTCAGACCCCACAAATCCTGCATCTCCACTGGTTGTGGAGTCAAATTCATTTTAAAATCTCAGTGGTATAACAAAACAAAGGTTTATTTGAGGTTCTTGCTTCCACAAGAAAGCAGGTAGCTCTGTTCCGTATGGTAACCATATGGAACAGATCCTCTGTTCCTCAAGGATCTAGCTGATGAAGGCTCTTGCCATCTTTTGACACTACCGCCTCAGCATGGGTCTACCAGTGTTGTGTCAGCAAGGGGACAAACATGGAAAACATACCAGCCTAAAATTTATACTTAATCACTTGTCATTATAATCCATTGACCAGAACTAGTATATGGATCAAATTTAGTGCCAAGCGAAGGTGGGAAAATTCCCTGAGTGCCCAGGACAAAGAGGGTAACTAAATGTAGTTAGCACTATTACATCTTTACCCCCAGAGACCCTCTGATTTTGTTTCACATGGAAATGTACTTTAAGTGAACAGGTAGAGTGCAAGAGCATTAAAGTATTCATTTCCTAAGGAATGAATGGCAAGAACCCATCTTAATAATGCCAACTTCAGAAAAAAATAGATTTCAAGCAATAAAACTCATCTGGAGATATTTAGCAATAAGAGGAAAGATTAAGAGACCAATTCCTGGAGTTACTAGAACAAGTCTATGATCAGAAGGATTTAGAGGTATCTGGATGTCCTAATCCCACATGAAATACCCACTTTTGTTTTGTAATGAAGCTCAAAATTCCTCAGTGTTTTTCCTGTTGTCTAAAGAACAACAATCGAACATTAGCATTCAAGATCCTCCAAAATCCAGCTTCTGTTTAATTTTCCTGTGTCTTATTCTTTCCACTCTGCTTCCCCAAACTCATTCTTCCCTGAGTAGATACACTGTCTGCCTTTTGACCATTCACTCTGTCCTCAACATAAAATGCTGTCTCTTCTTTCTCTTATGCAACCAGCGAACTCATTCTTCAGGTCGATGCTCAAAAATCACCTCTCTCCAAAAAGTATGCCTCCCTTATAGGTCCTAGCTGAAAACAGGTTCTGCCATTCTGTCCCATTTCTTTTTGTGCTTATTTCAATTATATCATATATCATCTTGCTTACAGGCGCAATCTCCTTCCTGTTAGACCTTTAACCTATCCATGAGGGAGACTCAGAGCTTTATCCTCAGCACTTGGTTCAGTCCCTGGCACATGGCAGAATTTAATAAATTATGGTTGCATGAATGAGTAAATGAATGACTAAGGAGGAAACCTAGGGACTAAAGGGAATTTTAGGATTTTCTAAAGAGGCTAAGGTACAGGTCACCCCAAAGTTAGAAAGGGAGAAAATATGACTACTTTATGAGAGCAGATACTACTCATCTAGGGATATACACCTGCATGTCTACACAGGACCTAGTGCTGTAATTTTCGAAGTGCTACTTAGTGCTGGTGTTTCCGTAATTGGGATGAAGTGAGAAAATTCCATGCTCACTGGCCCTAAAAGTCACCCTTCCACCTGGGTAATGCAACAGTCCCAAGCTTTAAAAGATGTATGAATCACCTCTCTCCAGAGGGACCAGACAGAGAGGGATGTACTTTCTAACACAGCACAGTTATTGACCTTACATTGTAGCAAATCTGCAAATGTCAAAGCAATGAGTGTTTCTAAGTAGAAAGCTACTGTTAAAAACAGATGTTTAAAATACAGGGCCTTGAGAGCTGCCTTCTCTTCAGACACACTTGCTAACAATTCTAAGAAGCAAAGAATTCAAATATGTATCATTCCCCCTCTTTCCTCTCCAAGACTAAAGAAAGGATATTGAATGAGTCTTCACCTTTGTTTATGAAATTTAAGACTGAAGAACAAATTCCTAAGGTCAAGATGAATCCCAGTACAAGAAAATGTTAAATGGCACCATTTACACTGTGTGTGTAATCATGCCATAGGTTTGTACAGTGCTTCTGATTCTCTAAGTCTTCTCATAATTCTCATGGGATCCTTAACTAATCTTTTGGGATGATAAAAGAATAGGTTGGCTTAGACCCATCTGACAGATGGGGAAACTCATCACCAGCAAAGATAGGACATTCCTAAATGTTGATAAAAAGGTGAAGCTTTCCCAAGGCAAAGGAGAAGAAGATGGAACTATAATCAGTTGCTAATTCTATTTCGAGGGCATCATATCAGCATATTTATTATCAAAGTATTCTCTGGGTACATGGATAATGTGAATGTGTCTCTAAATTATTTCGTCATTCAACACACAACTTCAAATATCAACTACATTTAGCATTGTGCTAGGGATGAAGCATAAAGGAATAAGTAATTACCCAGCTATGAGCGCATTCACAGAAACAGATGAGAGATTACAAAACAATGGGGTCACTGTAGAGATGTGGATAGGCTTAGAGACTGTCATAGAGAGTGAAGTAAGTCAGAAAGAGAAAAGTAAATATCATCTAGTAATGCATATATGTGGAATCTGAGAAATACTGGTATAAGCAATCTTATTTATGAAGCAGATCGAGCAACACCGATGTAGGGAACAAACGTATGGATACCTGGGGGGAGCACAGTGGGTGATGGATTGGGAGACTGGGGTTGACATATATACACTGCTGATACCATGGATAAAATAGACCACTAATGAGAACCTACTGTATAGCTCAGTGAATGCTACTCAACGCTCTGTGGTGACCTATGGAAGGGAAATCCAAAACTGAGGGGATATTTGTATACATATGGCTGGTTCACTTTGCTGTACTGTAGACACTAACACAACATTGTAAAGCACCTATCCTCCAGTAAAAATTTAAAAAAAAAACACCACAATAATGGGGAAGTTTGATGATGCTGAGGTGCTGGGGAGTCGTGGGAACACAAATAAGGTCAAATGGACATTCCTAAGGGAAGCAGGGAAGGCTTCCTGGAGGAGCAAGCACTTAAATGAAGGATGCAGAAAAATTACCACATGAATAGAAGACAATCAAATGAGGCAAAAGAGAGCCAGGAACAAAGGCACAGCACAAGAAATAAAACATCTGTGCAATGCAAATCATTTGGGTGGGTAGCAAGAAACAGAGAGGAATGTTGACTGTCAAGACATCCTGCAGTTCAGTTACCCATCTCAGGAAATAGACACTTCCTCGGGTTTATGGGAGGACTGATGACTGGTTTGGTTAGGAAGAAACATTTGGACATCTGTGTCAAACCTGCACCAGTGTCAAAAACAGATTTCATGCATTGAGGCAAAGGCCTCAGATCCAGCTTCGAAGGCCACAGTGAGAAATCGCTGCTACAAACAAGAGAAGTTCTCCTTTCTCTTCTAAGTGTGCTTTGGCAGAGGAAGGTGCCCATGAAAGGGGCCCACCTCACAGCGGGACGGACAAGAGGGCACACCTCCCCGCTCTGGATCTGGTTCCCCGGGGCAACATGAACTCACCCTTTGCTTGTGATATGGCAAATGTATTTCACTGGGGAGAAGGTTTTTTAATCCTGTAATGACAGAGAATCATAAAGATGCAAATACCCTCTAGGGAGGAAACAAGTGAATAAGCTAACAGTCATTGGGGAGAGCCATCTTTGCAAATGAAGAGGAAGCAGGGGCAGGAAGGCCAGCGACAGGGAGGGCATGGGAGCTGTTCTACTGTCCAGAGCTGACCCTGTCTATAACCTCATACCTGGGTCACATCTGGTAACAGAATTGGGAGAAATCCCTCAGGACAGGATTCAGCCGACGTCTCCTGTCAAGCACTGGGTAATAAAGCTTTCAGGCTTTGTAGACCATCGGTCTCTGTTAGAATCACCAACTCTGCTATTGCAGCTCAAAAGCAACTGCAGACACTATGTACAGATGAGCATAGCTGTGTTCCCATATTACTTCCAAAAATACGTTGGCAGCCAGGTGCACCTGGGCTAGAGTTTGCTGGTCTCTGTCTTAGAGCAGTGGTTCTCGAAGTGTGGTCCTAGGACCAGCAGCGTCAGTATAGAGTCACTCAGGAACTGACTACAATTCTAATTCTCAGATTCTAATCCCCAGCCCAGACTTTCCAAATCAGATACTCGTGGTCTCGGGTCCCGCAGTCTGTATTTTACTGGCAGTGAAAGAATCAAACTTACTCTAAATGGTGACTCTGGTGTCAGTAATTTGGTAAAGACAAAGTTTCAAACCACAGCGTGCACATTCATGATCAAAAGGAAATCTGTATTGTTAAAAAGTGCTCTTCTGTCTAAATAGGAGATAGGTTGTGAGACGATGTCTTGCAAAACTCAAAAGATCCTCTGCAAGTTTTCTCATTCATCCAGTAGCCAACTTTTGTGACTCATCGGCTAAAATATCCTTTCTGGATTTGAATTGATCATGGAAAGAATTTCAGAAAACACTAAGAGCAGCTCTGGTCATGGAGAAATTTGTAGATGACAGGCTTGGTTTCCTTAATGGAAAACCAGCATGGCTTTTTTCAGCAAATGGTGAACTGAGTATTAAAAAGGCATTAAGCTGCCTCCTTTGCCATGTCAAATATGCATTCAAACTCAAGATAGCATTTAAAATATTAAAACATCTAGCAATTTTATTACTAACTCATTTAAAATGGCAACCATGAAAATTTTAGTTTAAGTTAACCAATGATAGCTTGTGAGAAACTTAAAAATACACACACAGATAACTGAATTTTTAAAGTAAGTTCCTTATTAACTTCTTTCCCCTCATCTATTACCATTGCTATTTTCCAGCTGTATAAACAGTCTGAAGAGTATGCCCTGAATGAATTCACTGTTCAGAAAACAACATAATTACAGCCATTCCAGCAAACCGAGTGCCAAAAAAGTTACAAATTAATTGAAGGTTAGCATTGAAAATTAAATCCTAGTCAGCTTGAAGTCATCTTTTAGGCTACTTTCTATAGAATTAAGCAGAGAATTCATTCCACATCAGTTTAGCTGGTAGAGTTTTGAAGTTCAGATGGACAAATGGCCTTCTCCCCAGCCATCACTTTCCTGTGATCTGATACTGTTAATCTCAAGTGATGCTCACCAACGGTACCTTAGAACTTGATCATGATTTATGCACAATGCAGGACCACTTCCTATCCTCCTATAAATACACAGACCTTAGAAAAATCACAACTTATACTTCTCTGTTCTATTGTTAATGACCACTGAGACATCATCAAAAACATTTTTATTTGATTTTTATTATTTTATTTTTCAATTGTACAAACCATTTGCAAAAACAATACAAAGGATCCCCTATACCCTTCATCCAGAGGCTCCAAATAGAAATAGATTTACAATATTAATAAATGCTAATAGTCAAAGTCCAACTATCAAAATCAGAAAATTAATATTAAAATTCTAAACCACTATCTAATGGACAGACCATCTTCAGACTTCACCAACTGTCCCTCTAATGCACTTTTATTGGCTCAGGATCCAATACAGGATCACTTGTGGTATTTATTTGCCATATTTCCTTAAGGTCTTTTGATATGATCATCAATAAATATTTAAATCCAACAAGCGTTCATCAAGTACCGAAGCTGTGCCAATATTGGGGCAAGCTCTGAGGATTCAAAAATAGTTCTGGCCTTTGACACACTAACACTTGATTGTGAAAATCAAACTAAAAGCTAGACAAATCATTCAAAAGCCAGACATAGAAAAATATACTAAAGCATTGCTGCTTTTAGAAAAAAATAAACAAAATAACATTATTTAAATTTGACAAAAAAGATATCATGAATGAAGATGATCTCAATCCAAAAGATTCTTGCTTACAAAAAATGATACTGCATGGCTGAAAGCAACAGAGAAATTGAACATAACTGTGAGCTACTGCACTGTCTGCATGGTCAATGTTTGTACTCCTCACACCTAACAAGGCTTGGTCAACAGAATGGGCTCAGTAAGAGTCAAATCAAGTGGGGAGCTGAGTCATCTCTGAAACCATCCAGAGGATTTGGAATATTCAGGATAGATCCAGGTATCAGCCTGAAAGCCCCTCCTGACAGTGAGGAAACTCATTCAAACTCCAAACTAAACTTCAAAAGCGAATTACCATCTGAGGACCTTTTTCTTTTTGTACTGCTTTGAAACAGGATGTGTAGACAGGCAGTATAAAACACTTGGCGGAGAAGCAGAGATTTGGACTCAAGGATTTTTGGCAAGCCAAATGGTCTCTCTCTTTACTTCATATCTTTAAGATATTTATAAGATACTTTAAGGTATCTATCTTTAAAATATCTATGTGTGTGTTAGTCAGTCATCTTCAACTCTTTGAAATCCCATGGACTGTAGCCCACCAGGCTCCTCTGTCCATGGAATTCTCCAGGCAAGAATACTGGAGTATGTAGTCATTCCCTTCTCCAGGGGATCTTCCAGATCCAGAGATCAAACCTGGGTCTCCTGCATTGCAGGCAGATACTTTTTCCCTGAGCCACCAGGGAAGCCCTAAGATATTTCATATCGTCATATCAAATTGCAAATCCATGACTCATTCAATGCTGTGTGTTGTGAGATTTCTGAATCTTGGAGTTGTGAGAATATCAGAAGTTGCTAGTCTAGCACCTAAATGGATTCATAATCATAAGTTCTTCACAGCGCTTCTAACAAGAGGTACAGCCCCTCTCCGTTCTTCTAGCCCTAACCAGCTTTAGCAGCATGTTCCTGATGTTGCTACAAAACTCCATCATACTACACATGTCACCTCCCACTTTACATTCTTCCTCCTATAGTCACACACAGTAATTCTGGATATATATCAGTTCGTCAATGCCTTTTAAAAACATGGATTCTAAAATGAACCATTCAAAATTCTCTGAGTCTGATCTGACCACCACAGTGCACAGTGAATCTGTCATCTCACTGGTACTGATACTTCTTAAATGTCTATGAGTCACACAGTTTTTTCTAGTAGTTGCATCACAGCATTGACATATGGTGGGTTTTCAGAATCAGTTGAGTATTGAGTCTTTAAAAGAGTGCCCCTGGGGTCTGGCTTCATTTTGTGCATTATGTACTACAGCAGAGAGACCTGGAGGTCCTACATGTATACCTTTATATTTATCTATTTTGGATTCTACTTCATTATATCTGACCCATGGTTGCAACAGTTCCAGACCTTTCTGATCAAGAAGCAAATAAATGAGTCCCCTGCCTTTTTTCCTGTCATCTACCAATCAAACAAGAAGCCATCTATGTCATCACCAAAGCCATTTTTCAAAATATGGAACAAAATAAGATTACTGTCAGAAGCATAAACCCAGTTAATTCTCTGGAGACAAACCATGCTTCATTAGGCAGCACTCTTTGGCATGTGATTAAATGGATACAAACGCATTAATTTATTATCTTACCCACATTTTAGCACTTTGGTTCACAAAGCTAACTGTAGATTTTACCAAAAGTGTTGCTGAAACCCAGGTTCACTAGATCTTTCCCTGGTCTATCCCAAAATGAAAATGGTTTAGCTTAGCAAGACTTAACAGGCTTCCCTGGTGGCTCAGATGGTAAGGAATCCACCTGCAACCTGGGTTGGATCCCTGGGTTGGGAAGATCCCCTAGAGGAGGGCATAGCAACCCACTCCAGTATTCTTGCCTGGAGAATTCCATGGACAGAGGAACCTCACGGGCTACAGTCTATGGGGTCACAAAGAGTAGGACATGACTGAGCAACAAAGCACACATTCAGCAAGACTTAACTGCAAGCAGCGAAATGAAATGTAGGGTAAGTCGAGAATGTTTCACCTGTTCTACTCAGAGATGAGTGAGCGCTGAGTGAGAAATAGTCACCTTCCACTATCACCAAAAACAACCTGTTTCTGATCCAGTCGCTGAATGCT
Organism: Ovis canadensis; assembly: GCF_042477335.2. Taxonomy (NCBI): domain Eukaryota; kingdom Metazoa; phylum Chordata; class Mammalia; order Artiodactyla; family Bovidae; genus Ovis; species Ovis canadensis. Next base: position 65,391,152 of record NC_091247.1, read on the forward strand.
GCACCTGAATGATGCACCTACATTTTCCCGTTGATACTATTTTTATTTCTCTCTCTCCCTTTTTTATTTTTAATATAATACTGTTTCACTGATTTCCTAGAACATCTTTTGGCATTGTGCCTCCCTTTCTTCAGGCAATTTCTCTTCAAACACTGGTACTGCTTTCCCTTACCAGGAACCGGTATCATGAAATTTCATTCCACTAAGTCTGAGGAGTTATGCATGCCTCCTTGGGTTAAAATCTCAAATTTGCTTTAAACTTTATTTCACACTCAATATACTCAATAAAACCCTGGCATCTATATGATGACACATGCATTATTTCTCATTTCCTGCCCAGGAATTTTCTTCTTCAACATATTGAATACCTATTTTATGTTTCTTTTTTCTTTCTACCTTTCAACTTTTGTCTACTTCTATTCTATATTTCCTGGTGAAACAAAAGTTCAAATACAAAGTGCATGTTCAGCCTCTCAGTCATGTCCAACATGTTGTGACCCCATAGACTGTAGCCAGCCAGGCTCCTCTGTCCACAGGATTTTCCTTGCAAGAATACTGGACTGGCTGGGTTGCCATTTCCTACTCCAGAACACAAACTGGTTATGATGCAAATGCACAAACTCCTTGGAAACAAAGGGTAACCATTTCTACAAGCCACCAAAAAGATAACAGTAAGGAGTGCTTTTGCTAATTAGCCTCAGAGAGTTGAATTGAACCAAGGATCTCAGGTTAATTCCAATGAGCTATGACCTAATTTTGGTAAGATGCTTGAGATTTTTAATTTAAAAGCACTTTGCCAATGAAAGTATAAGGGTTACAAATTTCCTGAGCCATCTGGTCCCCTACATAACGTAATGATTTCAAAAAGTTTAGATGGGAAATGAATGGATAGATAGATAGAAAAATAAGGTATTTACTCCTCTGCCTACTCCTCATAAAGAAAAGTTTCCATCTTCACTCAAGTCCATTTAGACAGATATTATTCCATTCACAGTTCAGACTGTGCAAGTGAAAGTAAAAACAAATAGCATGTATAAATATATAACCTACACTGTTAACAATATTCACAATGATAAGTTCTGAGGGTCTAACATATGGCATAATGCTGCTGCTGCTGCTGCTGCTGCTAAGTCACTTCGGTCATGTCCGACTCTGTGCGACCCCATAGACAGTAGCCCACCAGGCTTCCCCGTCCCTGGGATTCTCCAGGCAAGAACACTGGAGTGGGTTGCATTTCCTTCTCCAATGCATGGAAGTGAAAAGTGAAACTGAATTCACATAGTCCTGTCTGACCCTTAGCGACCCCATGGGCTGCAGCCTACCAGGCTCCTCTGTCCATGGGATTTTCCAGGCAAGGGTACTGGAGTGGGGTGCCATTTCCTTCTCTGCTTGCTAAAAGAGTAGACCTTAAATGTTCTTACCACAAAAAATGGTAATTGTGTGACATGATGGTGGTGTTAGCTATGGTGATAATAATTTTCCAGTAAATAAGTATGTCAAATCAACACACTGTGCATCCTTAACACAATGTTATGTGTCAGTACTATCTCAATAAAGCTGGAAAAAAATATATTCACTAGGAGATCTGAACCAAGAAGCTACCTGCTAAAAGAATCTAAGAGCAAGAGTCATTGTAATAATGTCTTCTACTTATTTATTACTTATTATAGCCAATTCCTTGACATTCATTAACATATTTAATTTCCAGAGTAGTCAAATGAGGCAATTACTAATGTCAACTCCATTTTACAAAAGTGGAAACTCAGATTGACAGAGGTTAAACCTTCCCCGATATTTCAAATCTCATAATTGGGATCCACGGTTGGTACCCAGCTGCCCTGTTCCATCTGTTTCTCTCTCCACCCATGTACTACAGCATAGAAGTTGTTGGGAACTGTGGTAAAACTTGGACAATCAATGTAAAAGGTATGTGAAATATATTCATTGTTTATGCTACTTCACCATTTTTGACCCTCTCAACCTCCCTATGTGGTAATAATATTATCACCCTCACTTGGCAGACAAGGGAGAAAACAAGCAGCAAGAGATGGGTACATGCTTTGAGACTGAGGACCTTACCTATTGTCAGGGTAATTGTCATCATCACATTATGTAATCCTGTTGCTTGCTTGCTGTATTTAAGTAAAAAACAAATTATCCTGGTTCTCTGTGAAAGAAATGATTAAACATTAATCACATAATACACGACCTCTCTACTCTCTGTGTTCCTCTTCGTACAGGAGAGAATGTTGGAGTATGTGGCTTTCTAGCTACCCTCAAGTGAATTGTTTTAAAAATAATAAGAAGAAAAGATTCCCCCTCCTTTAACAATAGCCAAAAAGTCCATGAAAATCAGTGTAAGAAAATCTATCTCTAAGTGTGTTTTGTGGTGGGGTGGGTGGCAAAGAAACCAGATATTCCCCATCTTTAAGCAAATCCTCTGACTTGACATGACTACTTCTGTTTTCTCTAAAGGTGTATTTTCTGACCTCCTTTGTCATCTTTTGAGTCCCTACTAGCTAAGATACACTCTGAAAGATCTAAGAAGTATCGTTCTCCCCAAGCTGCACCCTTCCCCTTGTTTAGGGAAAAATATCAGAGAAGTGATAGTGATTCAGCTTCCCAAATGACTCTGCTCCCTGCTGATTGACCTCATTTGGGGAGAGAGCAGTGTTCTCTCTCACCTCAGATGCTTTCTTTAATGTAGCATTGGCTCTGCCCTTGGCCTTTGGCAGTTTGAGTACAGAGCCTCAGAGGCTGAGGCTTGAGGTAGTAAAAACATATTCCACAAAGGGCTGCCCCTTTCTGAATTATCACTCATCCTTCCCCAGCATGGTCCCTGTTCTTTTTTTTTTTTTCCTAAAATATGAAGGATGTATAAAGGACACATAAAACTTTAGTCAATAGGCCCATTATTGTGATTGGCTGAAAACCATAAAATGCATCCATCAAGCCATTGTGTTGCATCTTGTGTTAAATTATGGTGATAAATAGTCCTTTATCTGTGACGTCACCTACTAATCTATTTCAAAAACTATTCACCACTGCCATTATGCATCATTCATGTTCCTAGAAGCTTGCTAAGAAAAAAAAAAATCCTCTACATGATAAAGCCACACACAAGATTGCACTTGACTCTGCAGATGCAAATATTGTCTGTTATTTTCATGTCGTACTGTGAAACAATTGCTTCTTCAGTTCCCAAAGTTATCTCAAGTGTGCAGTAATGTCCTCAGCTCTCAGCTCTGGGCATTGTAACTCATGTACTTTTAATTGTTTATAATTTACATCAGAACTGGACGGAGTCCATTTGCACTCATGCTGTTTTATAACTACTAGATGACATATTTTTGCCACCTTGCTCTGAGTTGAATTTAATCCTATTGACAAGCCTTTAACATAGAGATTTGGTGTGGAATGCCTTAATATTCTCAGGAGCTATGTAAAAGGCTGTGTGCAGTTGCTATTAGTATGTCTGGGATTTAGATCTGATTTTAAAAAAAATGTTCTTATAAAATTAGACATTGTTCTTAGTTCTCAGGAAACACAATTTATTAAAATGAAATCAGAAGAAAGTGTGAGTATATTTTAAATCCCACTTTCAAATGTAATCATCTGTTTTAAAACACATACAATAGCATTAAGTAGCTTTCTCTACATCACCTTGATGGTGTGATATTAGGTGGTCTTCTGAAAAGAGAAAAAATAACAACTACCTAATTTCCTTGACCTACTCAAATCAGAGGAGATGAAATACAGAATGAAACAAACCACTCATTGGAATTTCACTCCAAAAGATGGATCCTCATATACTTATTTTCCCTTTAGTTTTAACTCAAAGAATCTGGGGAAGTGTTTCTTGCTGAGCAACACCTTGGAGGTGTCATAGCTCCTCCTTATTTTTTAAATCACATATGATATGATTGGGTCACAAAGAAGAAATAAACAAACATAAACTGCTCAAGCTTAGATGGGTTACATCCCATATCTACCTGCTATGCTTATTTATATATTTTTAAAATTGCTTTCTTGATGGACACACAGAAAAGATTCCCTAATATGTTAACTGAGGAGAGAAACATAACCAGATTTTCTTCCCTTACTATTCTTAAATGCCCAGTAGAACTAGTAGCAAAATATCATTTGCCTGAAAGTTGCTGTTTAGTGCAAATCCTATCCAATCAGTTATGGAAAACAGCAGAAAGTCAAACCACTTCAAAAATAATGGCCCCCTTCCCTGACCTCCTCCCAATTATCATCACTTAGAGAATCCAAAGGAGATACATATTGCATGAGAAATAGAAATTCTAAAACCTGAACAATCTTCAGGCAGTCTTGAAGTAAGTTTGGCTTCAACTCAGCGTTCAAAGTAAAATATGTTCTGTCTCGTCCGCTCTGATATTCACACTCACATGTGGTGTCTGCAGAAAGAGGAGTGTCTCAGGCTTTTAACCTTAGTAGAAGGGACCTCATTCAAAGGCCATTGTCCCAGTGTTCTTTCTTTCTTTATACATTTTCTCCCCTCTCTTTCTCCAATTTCCAAAACTATGCTTATTGTGGAGAAGAATCATATTTTAAGTACATCTAAATATCAAAGTTAGCCTATCCTCACTGCTGAAACCACACACACACACACACACACACACACACACACACACACACACACCCTGTTCTTTCTCACTCTCGCCTCACACCCATATTCTGACAAATCCCTGATTCCTCACCATTGTAGAGTAACTGCTGTTCTTGCCACCTTTTTGCTTCCTGGTGGGTCTGTAATTGTCAACTCATCCCTGGAGCAACATCAGGATCACTCAATAAATTGATTGTCAGGGGATATTTGAAGAACAGAACAGCTTGAGCTCTAGAAGCCAAGTGCCTTATGGCCTCCAGCCCAGAAAAAGGAAGCAATGAGGATGAACAAGCCTCATCCCATTCCACTCCTCTAACACATTAATGAGAATTAAGCAAATGAATTTCATTCCCTCTTTCTACTCAGAGAGAGCAAACAACGGCATGAAGAAGATTAAAGAATTAAATAAAACCATCCCTGACATGCCTTTTATGTAGAAGGAAATTGGGGGAAGATATCCAGCTCCTGGATTTGAAAAGTTCACCTCAGCCCTTCTTCAAGTACATACAACTTGCCTATTTTTCTTATAGCATGACTTGCCCATATGGGAATAACTCTATAACAAGGAATCTTCTATCATGGTTCCTTATTCGAAGTAGTGGTAAAGTGTTATATTCTCAAGCTTCCAAGTCTAAGATTCCAATATGCATTGTATTTTAGAATTCTGTTGGAAGTATGCTGTATCTTTCACTAGGAAAAAGCCTGTATCGTGTGCGTGAATGTGTGTGCTCAGTTGTGTTCAAATATTTGTGACCCCATGGACTATAGCCTGCCAGGCTCCCCTGTCCATGGGATTCTCCAGGTAAAAAAATTCTGGAGTGGGTTGCCATTTCCTGCTTCAGGGGATCTTCCTAACCCAGGGATTGAACCCACGTCTCTTGTGTTTCTTGCATTGGCAGGTGGGTTTTTTACCACTAGCACCTCATGGGGGCTAATCCAAGACAGACTCAGAGCAGCCACTTCTGATCATGTTTATGGGGAAAGATCAAGATCGTAGGGAATTTCTGAACTCATACAAAGTGTACTTCTGTTATAAGATCATTACATCAATCAATACATGAAGACTGGGGAGGGACACAAGAGCAAGAAGCACAGGCTCATTGCCTACTCTGTGATTCAGCCATTAAAACTTGTCAAATCATCCAAAATATATCCTGTTAGCCCCATTTTGCAGACAAGAAAATAGATACCCACAGAAGTTAATAAAATGAACAGTCACACAATTTGGCTTCAAAATCCATGGGTTTTTTAAATCTTATCAAGCTTCTTTTCAAATAGGATAAATCCTTGAATTAAGGCAGCATTGGTGGGAATGGAGAGGAGGGAATGAAAGTAACATTCTAGTGAAAATGAAAAAGTGAGAGCATGAATACTGTATATGATCTGTCTGTGCAAACACACAATTGCACCTTTACTGCAGGGATAAGTCAACAAGCATTTTTTTAAAGATGGTTTTGTGCCAGGCACCAGACCCATGCTGGAGTCAGAAAAATGTAGAGGATACCATGTTGGCTCTGGAGGAGCTTATAGTCTAATGAGGAAGACACATAACAAGATCATTTCCAGGTGGTAAGTGAAGTTTGCAGTGCAAGTTTCCTAACAGAAATGGGGATGGGCACCAGAGCTGAGTGTCAAAAGACAATTAGGTCACAAAGAGACAGGGGAGGCAAAGGCATGTCACATGGAGGGATGAGCTGCTGAGCTGGAATTGTAAGAGCCCATGGCCACCCACTAGCTAGCCACCCCACTATTAAACTGTAGCAATAAATAACAAAATACAAATGTGAATAGACAAAGCCCAAAGGGCATCAGTTCAGTCAGTCAGTTCAGTTGCTCAGTCGTGTCCGACTATTTGCGACTCCATGAATTGCAGCATGCCAGGCCTCCCTGTCCATCACCAACTCCTGGAGTTTACCCAAACTCATGTCCATCGAGTGGGTGATGCTATCCAGCCATTTCATCTTCTATTGTCCCCTTCTCCTCCCTCCAATCCCTCCCAGAATCAGGGTCTTTTCCAATGAGTCAACTCTTCACATGAGGGGGCCAAAGTATTGGAGTTTCAGCTTCAGCATCAGTCCTTCCAGTGAACACCCGGGACTGATCTCCTTTAGGATGGACTGGTTGGATCTCAGTGCAGTCCAAGGGACTCTCAAGAGTCTTCTCCAACACCACAGTTCAAAAGCATCAATTCTTCAGCACTCAGCTTTCTTCACAGTCCAACTCTCACATCCATACATGACCACTGGAAAAACCATAGCCTTGACTAGAAGGACCTTTGTTGGCAAAGTAATGTCTCTGCTTTTTAATATGCTATCTAGGTTGCATTGCAGCTCTCAAATACAAATCAGATATTTCTGCGGCCTAAAAGCAAACAAGCAACATCAGTCTTTCAGGTCTCATCCATGATGGATGGCAGCAGAGGAGTCCAGGAATTCCTACTTCTGTGAGTAAACAGAGATTAAGAATGTCACATAAAAGACTGATCATGAGAGCCAGCCTTGAAACAGGGGCCTGTCAGTGAAAAAGGCCACAACCAGCTGCTGGGCTGCAAGAAAGCTCAGCAGATAGCATCCCATTTCCTCTTCAAGTTCAGAACCAATTGAGAGACAAACAGAGAAAAGAAGAGTCAGGAAGACAGAGATCAAAACGCATGTTTTATTACAGATAAAGCTAAACTGATGTAGGTTAGCTATAAAGCCCACTGGACTTGGTAACAGTTCCCCAAATTCGACAGATTTACCCACCCAATAACAGAGAATAATGCAAAACTGCTGGCTTCTCTGCAAAGGCACAGCAGAGACTGTATCTTGGCACAGAGGGCTGATGAAAATTCTCTCACTCTTGTGTGCAGGCAGTCCTCCCAAAATGCCCAGGAGAGCCTACAGTGCATACACTCATTCCGTCGCAAAAACTCTCTAAACAAATAAGTTACTCCTCTCCTGGGGAGGAGTGAGTGACAGGATGGGAGAGCAGCCAGAAGTATTACTTGAGTGGAATCCCCTATCACAGCCCTCTTTTCTCAACGGTGTCCTCTATCAAGGGCTATTATTTGCATAACATTTGGTTCCTAAGAGGCTGGAAATGGCCAGCACAGCCTTAAACCCTCACTGACTCAGTGGCAGCATCTGTTTTCATCCTTATTTTCATCATGAGACTAAAGGGCCACAGCACCCATTGAACACTTAGTTGTGGCCTGGAGAATCTGGGTGACTGGACAGAGGTGACCTCGAAGGCCTAACTAAGGAGGGATGAGAGCAGAGGGGTACAAAGGTAAAGTAACAAACCCCACCCATCTGATTTCAAGATCAGCCTGGAAACTCCAGTTCCAGAACATATGAGAGAAAACCTAGAAGAGCAAACCAATAAATTCAAAATTTGGAAGAGCACACCCTGAAGAAAATGAAAATAATGGGACAATTGGTAAATAGGTTTAAAATTGAATTTTATATCCTCTAAGTAATAAAAATATACAAATAACAACCGAAATAGGGAATAGGAAATTTTAAAGAGATAGATTGAATAGAAATAAAAATGGGCATTTGTTGGTGTGCTCAGTCACTTCAGTGGTGTCAACTCTTTGCAACCCCATGGACTGTAGCTTGGCAGGCTCCTCTGTCCATGGGATTCTCCAGGCAAGAATACTGGACTGGGCAGCCCTTCCCCTCTCCAGCGGATCTTCCCGACCCAGGGATTGAACCCAGGTCTCCTGCATTGCAGGCAGATTCTTTACCATCTGAGCCACCAGGGATCTGTTTGCAAAGAGATTTAATTACAATTTTAGAAATGTGAAACAGTATTTTAAAGAAATGAAAAACAATAAATTTGATAAGCTCCAGACAAATACTAGTTGCAGAAAGAATTGGTGAAATGGAAAATATAACTGAGGCATCAACTAGTAATGCAGCACAAAAAGATAAAAGTTGGAAAGGGCAGCTCTGAGGCATAGAAGATTGAGGTCCTTACTCAGAGTCATGGGCATCCAAATAGAAAAGAACTGAGAGTGTGGCAGACAAGCAGTAACGGGAATGATGATAGCTGAGGATTTTCCCAAATTGAATAAAGATCCTATTTTCTCAAACTGAGGCACACAACAAGTGCCAAGCAAAAAAGTAGAAAACTAATTCTATACTGAGGAACATCATAACATTACCAAGAGAGAGCTGGCATGATGATATGGTAAACTTGGGGTTTTAGTGCTCATGGAGCATAAAGATTAAGACGTTGATTGAGAAAATATGAAAGCAGAGTCAGGGATCATATCAATGAAGAGTCACAAGTTGCCGCTGTTGTTGTTCAGGCACTAAGTCCTGTCCGACTCCCTGAGACCCTACAGACTGCAGCACAACAGGCTTCTCTATCCTCCATTATCTCCTGGAGTGTATTCAAATTCATGTCCATTGAGTCAGTGATGCTACCCATCTCATCCTCTTTAGCAATCTTCTCCTTTTGCTTTCAATCTTGGCCAGCATCGGGGTCTTTTCCAGTGAATCAACACCTTGCATCACGTGGCCAGAATATTGAAGCTCTGGAATCAGTCCTTCCAATGAATATTCAGGATTGAATTCCTTTAGGATAGACTGGTTTGATCTCCTTGAGGTCCAAAGGACTCTTAAGAGTCTTCTCTAGCACCACAATTTGAAAGCATCAATTCTTCGGTGCTCAGCCTTTTTTATGACCCAACTCTCACATCTATAAATGACTACAGGAAAAACAATAGATTTGACTATACAGACTTCTGTTGGCAAAGTGATGTCTCTGTCTTTCCTAAATCCAGCTTGTACACCTGGAAGTTCTAGGTTCACATACTGCTGAAGCCAAGATTGAAGGATACTGGGTGGATGTGAAATGGTGCAAATTTATGGTAGTTTGAACATTCTTTGGCATTGCCCTTCTTTGGGATTAGAATGAAAATTGACCTTTTCCAGTCCTGTGGCCACTGCTGAGTTTTCCAAGTTTGCTGAGATATTGCATGCAGGACTTTAACAGCATCATTTTTTTAAGGATTTGAAATAGCTCAGCTGGAATTCCATCAGCTCCACTAGCTTTGTACATAGTAATACGTCCTAAGGCCCACTTATGGATGTGACGTGACAGAAGCAAGGTCTGATGCTGTAAAGAGCAATACTGCATAGGAACCTGAAATGTTAGGTCCATGAATCAAGGCAAATTGGAAGTAGTCAAATAAGAGACGGCAAGAGTGAACGTTGACATTCTAGGAATCAGCAAACTAAAATGGACTGGAATGGGTGAATTTAACTCAGATGACCATTATATCTGGAGAAGGCACTGGCAACCCATTCCAGTACTCTTGTCTGGAAAATCCCATGGATGGAGGAGCCTGGAAGGCTGCAGCCCATGGGGTCGCAAAAAGTCAGACACAACTGAGCGACTTCACTTTCATGCATTGGAGAAGGAAATGGCAACCCACTCAGTGTTCTTGCCTGGAGAATCCCAGGGACGGAGGAGCCTGGTAGGCTGCTGTCTATGGGGTTGCACAGAGTTAGACACGACTGAAGCGACTTAGCAGCAGCAGCAGACCATTATATCTACTACTGTGGGCAGGAATCCCTTAGAAGAAATGGAAATCATAGTCAACAAAAGAGTCCAACATGCAGTACTTGGATGCAGTCTCAAAAACGAAAGAATCTTTGCTAGTTTCCAAGGTAAACCATTCAATATGACAGTAATCCAAGTCTATGCCCTGACCACTAATGCTGAAGAAGCGAAAGCTGAATGGTTCTAGGAAGACCTATAAGATCTTTTACAACTAACACCCCAAAAAAGATGTCCTTTTCATTATAGGGAACTGGAATGCAAAAGTAGGAAGTCAAGAAATACGGGCAAAATTGGCCTTGGAGTACAGAATGAAGCAGGGTAAAGCTAATAGAGTTTTGCCAAGAGAACACCCTGGTCATAGCAAACACCTTCTTCCAACAACACAAGAAGAGATTCTACACATGGACATCACCAGATGGTCAACACCAAAATGATATTGATTATATTCTTTGCAGCTAAAGATGAAAAAGCTATATACAGCCAGCAAAAACAAGACTGGGAGCTGACTGTGGCTCAGATCATGAACTCCTTATTGCCAAATTCAGACTTAAATTGAAGAAAGTGGGGAAAACCACTAGATCATTCAGGTATGACATAAACCAAATCCCTTATGATTATACACTGGAAGTGAGAAATAAATTTAAGGGTATAGATCTGATAGAATACCTGATGAACCATGGATGGAAGTTTGTGACATTGTATAGGAGACAAGGATCAAGATCATCCCCAAGAAAAAGAAATGCAAAAAAAGCAAAATGGCTGTCTCAGGAGGCCTTACAAATAGCTGTGGAAAGAAGAGAAGCTAAAAACAAAGGAGAAAAGGAAAGATATACACATTTGAATGCTGAGTTCTAAAGAATAGCAAGGAGAGATAAGAAAGCCTTCCTCAGTGATCAATGCAAAGAAACAATAGAATAGGAATGCAATAGAATAGGAAAGACTAGAGATTTCTTACAAGGAAATTAGAGATACCCAGGGAACATTTCATGCAAAGATGGGCTCAATAAAGGACAGAAATGGTAGGGACCTAAAAGAAGCAGAAGATATTAAGAAGAGGTGGCAAGAATACACTGAGGAACTATATAAAAAGATCTTCATGATCCAGATAATTACGATGGTATCATCACTCACCTAGAGCCAGACATCCTGGAATGTGAAGTCAAGGGGGCCTAGGAAGTATCACTACAAACAAAGCTAGTGGAGGTGATGGAATTCCAGTTGAGCTATTTCAAATCCTGAAAGATGATGCTGTGGAAGTGCTGCACTCAATATGCCAGCACATTTGGAAAACTCAGCAGTGGCCACAGGACTAGAAAAGGTCAGTTTTCATTCCAATCCCAAAGAAAGGTCATGCCAAAGAATGCTCAAACTTCCACACAATTGCACTCATCTCACATGCTAGTAAAGTAATGCTCAAAATTCTCCAAGGCAGGTTTCAGTAATACATGAACCGTGAACTTCCTGATGTTCAAGAAACATGTTTAGAAAAGGCAGAGGAACCAGAGATCAAATTGCCAGCATCCACTGGATCATGGAAAAAGCAAGAGAGTTCCAGAAAAACATCTATTTCTGCTTTATTGACTATCCCAAAGCCTTTGACTGTGTGGATCACAATAAACTAAGGAAAGTTCTGAAAGAGATGGGAATACCAGACCACATGACCTGCCTCTTGAGAAACCTGTATGCAGGTCAGGAAGCAACAGTTAGAACTGGACATGGAACAAGAGATTGGTTCCAAATAGGAAAAGGAGTACGTCAAGGCTGTATATTGTCACCCTGCTTATTTAACTTCTATGCAGAGTACATCATGAGAAACGCTGGGATGGAAGAAGCACAAGCTGGAATCAAGATTGCCAGGAGAAATATCAATAACCTCAGATATGCAGATGACACCACCCTTATGGCAGAAAGTGAAGAGGAACTAAAGAGCCTCTTGGTGAAAGTGAAAGAGGAGAGTGAAAAAGTTGGCTTAAAGCTCAACATTCAGAAAACAAAGATCATGGCATCCAGTCTCATCACTTTATGGGAAATAGATGGGGAAACAGTGGAAACAGTGCCTGACTTTATTTTTTTGGGCTCCAAAATCACTGCAGAGTGATTGCAGCCTTAAAATTAAAACACACTTACTCCTTTGAAGGAAAGTTATGACTAACCTAGACAGCATATTAAAAAGCAGAGACATTACTTTGCCAACAAAGGTCCGTCTAGTCAAGGCTATGGTTCTTCCCATAGTCACATACGGATGTGAAAGTTGGACTATAAAGAAAGCTGAGCACCAAAGAATTGATGCTTCTGAACTGTGGTGTTGGAGAAGACTCTTGAGAGTCCCTTGGACTGCAAGGAGATCCAACCAGTCCATCTTAAAAAAAATTAGTCCTGGGTGTTCCTTGGGAAGACTGATGTTGAAGCTGAAACTCCAATATTTTGGCCACCTGATGCGAAGAACTGACTCATTTGAAAAGACCCTGATGTTGGGAAAGATTGAAGACAGGAGGAGAAGGGGATGACAGAGGATGACATGGTTAGATGGTATCACTAGCTCAGTGGACATGAGTTTGGGTAAACTCCGGGATTTGGTGATGGACAGGGAGGCCTGGCATGCTGTGGTTCAGGAGGTCGCAAAGAGTCGGACATGACTGAGCAACTGAACTAACTAACTGGCTAACTAAGGCCCACTTACCTTCAGACTCTAGGATGTCTGGCTCTATGTGAGTGACCACACCACCATGGTTATCTGGTTCATTGAGACCTTTCTTGTATAGTTCCATGAATTCTTGCCACCTGTTCTTAATCTCTTCCGCCTCTGTTGGGTCCTTACTGTTTCTCTCCTTTGTCCTGCGCATTCTTGCATGAAATGTTCCCTTGACATCACTAATATTCTTGAAGACATCTTTAGTCTTTCACTTCCTATTGTTTTCCTCTATTTCTTTGCATTGTCCATTTAAGAAGGCCCTCTTATCTCTCCGTGCTACTCTCTGGAACTCTATATTTAGTTGGGTACATTTTTTCCTTTTCTCCCTTGCCTTTTGCTTCTCTTCTTTTCTCAGTTATTTGTAAGGCCTCCTCAGTCATTTTGCTTTCTTGAATTTCTTTTTCTTTGGGATGGTTTTCATCACTGCCTCCTGTCCAAGGTTATACAGCTTTGTCCATAGTTCTTCAGGCACCCTGTCTACCAGATGTAATCCTTTGCATCTACGTCACCTCCACTTTATAATCATAAGGGACTTGATTTAGGCCATGCCTGAGTGACATAGTGGTTTTCCCTATTTTCTTCAATTTAACCCAAACTTTGCAATAAGGAGCTGATGATCTGAGCCACACTCAGCTCCAGATCTTATTTCTGCTGACTGTATAGAGCTTCTCCATCTTTGGCTGCAAAGAAAATAAATCGATCTGATTTCGCTATTGACCATCCGTTGATGTCCATGTGTAGAGTCAACTCATAGTTGTTGGAAAAGGGTGTTTTCTACAACCAGTGTGTTCTTTGACAAAACTCTGCTAACTTTTGCCCTGCTTCATTTTGTACTCCAAGGCCAAACTTGCCTGTTATGCTGGGTCATCTCTTGACTTCTTGTTTTTTCATTTCAATACCATGTTATGAAAAGGATACCTTTTTTGCTGTTAGTTCTAGAGGGTATTGTAGGTCTTCATAGAACCAGTCAACTTCAGCTTCTTTGACATCAGTGGTTAGGGCACTGACTTGGATTACTGTGATACTGAACCGTTTGCCTTGTAAATGAATTGAGATCATTCTGTTGTTTCTGAGGTTGCACCTAAGTACTGCATTTTGGACTCTTTTGTTGACTATGAAGGCAACTCCTTTCTTCTAAGGGTTTCTTGCCTGCGGTAATAGATATAATGGCCATTCCCATCCATTTTAGTTCACTGATTCCTAAGATGTCAATATTCAATCTTGCATTCTCCTGCTTGACCATGACCAGTTTACCTTGATTCATGGACCTAACATTCAAAATTTCTATGCAATATTGTTCTTTACAGGATCAGACTTTACTTTCACCACCAGACACATCCACAACTGAAAGTCATTTCTGCATGGGTCCAGTTCCTTCATTCTTTCCAGAGCTATCATCAATTGCCCTCTGCTCTTCCCCAGTAACATGTCGGACAACTGACCTAGGGGTTCAACATTAGGTGTCATAACCTTTTCTTTTTCATAGTGTTCACAGGGTTCTCACAACAAGAATACTTCAGAAGTATGTGCTCTATCCCAAGTATGAGGGGAAACCAAGAAAACCATGCTGAAGGAGGCAGGCCTGGAAGAAATGACATGAATTGTGCTGAAAAATGGACACTAAGGCCTGAACCAGCACAATAAGAGAAAGAATATAGAGGACAGGATGATTTTGTTTACAACAGGACTTCACAAGTTATTTATGTGGGGAGAGATGAAGGGAAACGGAAAAGTTAAGAATTATCATCAAACTTCCAGCCAGGATGATACCACTGGAGAGAGTGAATAGAGAAGGCAGAACAGGCTTATGAGAGATGACTAGCTCAATATTACACATGTGTAATGTGGGACACCTGGCAGGAAATTATTGACCAAAATGATTTGGCTATTTTATTTCGAAAATTAGAGGAGAGGTCAAGGTTAGAAGACTTGGCCATAATCAATATAAAGATCGCTTCATCAGTTTTTACAAAGGTCAGCAATATCTTAAATTTATCAAGAGCATCTTCTTATAAGTGGTAGCTCAGTGGCTGATGAGTTATTTCTAGGAGAGGCAGAAGCAATGCACTGACAAAATAAACTGTGTAGGTGGCAAGAAACTTAGACACCAAGAGAAAAGAATTGATGGCAGTGGAAAACAGCAAGATAACAGCTATGCAGGGCAATTCTGGTATCAAAAAGTATGCAAACAAAAGGCTAGGACACCAAGGTACCACACTGCAAAAAGGCATCATGGCTGAAGTGAAAATGGTGGCAGAGAGACAGAGGGTGTGAAGAGAGCTGAAAGAATAAGGTTATAAAAATTAGAAAAGCAGGGGAAAAAATTGCCTGCACATGAGGCAGACAACTGGAAACAGCTGGTCAAGGTGAACTTTTCTTTGGCAAGAGAACAGCAATAGTTGTTGATAAAAAAAAAAAATAGTGAAGATAGATTCCTAGGTTAATTTTGACCATGACCTAAACCTCTTAGTGAGTGAGCACTAGATACTCTATGCAGTCTTGCAAATAAGAACTACACTTGCCCACAAAATGGAAGTGTATTGCTATTGATTTTGTTCCACTATGACAATATGTGAATGAATTATGAAATGAAAGTTAGGATTTTTGAAAGCTAACCAGAATAAATCTTTACTTTCCCAGGATGAATGGCTAAGTGGCTCTTTTCAAGACTTGGATAATGGTTTCTAAATGAAGGAATGAATATCAAGAGCTTAGAGTGTTAACTCAAGCTAAGACTTTGAGGAGAGCTTTGGAAATATTTAAAAAGATAGATTAGTGAAACAGTAAGGCAGAGATTAAGTGAACATGCTTTCAGATCTGTCATGTGGCATTACATCTGCCAGGTTATTTATTTTTTCAGTGCCTACCCTATGATGAATCAAAATCACCTTTAGGAGAATCCTTACTGAATAACACTGCAAAATGTCAAGAGATACTGGTCACCAATGTGACTTAATGGTTTAGGCCACACAATATTTTTACTATTTCTTTTGAATTATAATTACATAATTACTACTTGAGATATTCTTATGGCGATTCCTTATTAATATTTTTTAGTAAATGAGATTCTTAGTATATACAAGTTATGTTCCCTTTTGTGCTTATTTCAGAATTTAAAGGTAAGAAAGAGACATAGAACTCTCAGAATATATATTTTGCCTAAAAGCGTCCCTGAGGTGGAGAGGAGAAATGTACTGTCTTCCTTTAGATTGGAGAAGAAGGAAACTGTTTCAAATAAGGCACAGATTTCAAGGCCATCATGAATGCTATGCAGACTGCACCGCACAACTCCAGGGGGTGCCATTCACGTGGAGGTCTGAGAACTACATGCACATACTGTACAAGGGCATTCAATCGTCCTTGGCTTTCACTTCCTCTGCAAAACCATCTTCTAGATGGCTAAGAATTTACATGAGGAAATTTTGCTACAATCTTAAGTTTGGGAGCAAACGGAGGTGTTGGAAAAATCCATTTTAATGGCATGGAGGCTTTAGCTGAAAAGTCAGATAGATGGACATGGTACTAACTCTGCTACTTGTTAGCTCTATGAATTTCGGCATACTATTTTAATTCTTTGAGGCTACTTCCTCATCTGTGAAGTAGGGATAATAATCTCTTCTTAATAGGATTCTTGTGAGGGTACAAAGTGATTATGTAGCAGCTTCCACAGAGTTTTAGTTCATCATCTTCATCATTATCATCTATAGAGTGCTAAGTAACTCTCAGAAATTTCTATCTCCTTTTCCATTCCCTTTATCATTCATTCATATATTCATTCATTCATTCATATATTCATTCATTCAACAGGTTTGTAGTAATATTCCATTAGAAGCAAGCCACTTGCAATAGAAAGTATAAAGATTAATCAGACAGACCTATAACTGTATAGGTATTACCTCTAACAAGAGCAATCAGACATCATAACACTATATAGACATGAAAGCCCTAATGGTAACTGAATGATCAGAGCTGGGGGGGAATAAATCACTTTTGACTGAAGTGTGCTTCCCAGGTGGTGCTAGTGGTAGAACCTGCCTGCCAAGGCAGGAGACATAAGAGACATGGGTTCGATCCCTGAGTTGGGAACATTCCCTGGAGAAGAGCACGCCAACCCACTCCAGCATTCTGGCCTGGAGAATTCCTTGGACAGAGGAGCCTCGTGGGCTACAGTCCCTATGGTGGCAAAGAGCCAGACATGACTGAAGCAGTTTAGCATATACGCACACAACTTAATACAAGGAGCCCCCTTAAACTGGGCTTTGAAAGGTGGATATTTTTAACATTAAAAACTGGAAAAAGAAGCAAGCATTCTTAGCATAGGAAAGAAACAGAATAAGAAAAGATCAGTAACATTCTCTAGGTTTTAGAATAATAATATTCCATCATATATTCAGACCCTAAAATGTCTAACCCAAAGGTTTTAAAATATGTCCTGCTTCCATGGGTCCTAGCAGTGAGCCCATTTTGGCTGATATAGATTTCATGAGACCATGTTTGGGTGGTTTCATTGCATAGCTGTTGAGGGGTTTAATGATTATCATGGCTACACAGCCCAGATACTTCCCAGCTCTGCCATATAACAGCGGTGCAATCTCAGCAGAGTCACTTGTCATATCTGAAACTTGGTGTCTTCATCTATAGAATGAAGACATTATCTAACTATAAAATTAGATATCTAGGGAGCTTTAGTAAAGTGCTGGCTTCACTACTTTCGGTTCAGTAAAAGGTAGCAATTGTTATTTTATTTCTTCAAAACTTGAATTATAGGAACCACATATAAATATATAAAATCTCTAAATGTCAATGCTTACAGTCTTGAAATGTATATAGCAGACACTTTCAATTTAGATTTAAATCAATTTCAAAGTTTTCAAACAAAATGTTTGGTTTTTTTTTTTCCCTTTGCATCTGCCTCTACACAAGGTTGTCACATCACACGACCTCTATTGAATTAACTGCTCAATGCATTGTGTTTTCTAGAACTGCATTTACTCTCCTTCTTGTGTGATCTGCTAAATACTGGGATAGTTTGTGATGAAGACAGAGTTGGCCTCTCTCTCTTGCTCATGTCCTTACTTCAGGACCCTAAAATGTCAGCCTCCTTTGTACACTCTGCCAGCCTCCTTTGTACAGACTCCAATGTATAAGCATGTTAAGAAGCAAGAGAGGAAGGAGTGTGAGTGTCAAAAATCATTTTTACTCTAATAAATACAATGCCTTAATAATATTCAATTTTGAGTACAAACACAGAAATATATCTGAAAGGTAAATGGATATTTTATTTTTCATTACCTCTTTTGACTAAGCATGAAATTCTGTCTTCGGGAAAAAAGAAAGCCTCTGATAGAAAGAACATCCGCAGCTGAGTTCTGTGAAAGGTAACACGGAAACCAATGGGCTGACACCAATGACTGGCATTTGAGTGGGTGGAAACCAAAGCCCCCCAAAAGTTGATGTATGATACAGTTCAGTTGGGTAAAGCAGAGCTTGGTGAGGGGTGAAAAGTTGAATGAAATTGCATAAAATGAAGCAGAACATCACAGAGAAGGTTAATTTCCCTTCAAATCTGCTGCTCCAGGTTTGATACCCCCAAAGCATTTCCACTGTACTCCACATCACCCCAAATAGCAATATCCACTCTTCGTTTGGCAGTTCCTAATATTCATATCTTAAATGAGTCTATAAAATGAGATCTTTTCTTCAACTGGAGAAAAGGATTTCTCACCTTCATAATATTTTGAATTATAGCACTTGAAAGAAAAAAACATGAAAGACAAAGAAAAGTGGAAGGAAGGAAATTAAATCCACTTTTAATTAATGTGGCCCAATAAAAAGGATATCTTAGAAATAAAAAAATAATGCAATTTCTTATCTGTATTCATATCAACCTAATACTATTTTCTTCCCAATACTATCGTTAAAAAAAAATAGCAATTATGTATGCTGTGCTAAGTTGCTTCACTTGTGTTTGACTCGTTGCAACCCTATGAACTATATATATCTTGTCAGGCTCCTCCATCCATGGGATTTTCCAGGCAAGAATAGTGGAGTGGGATGTCATTTCCTTAATAGCATTTTCTTCCCAATACTATGATTAAAAAAATAGCATTTATATTTCCTCCTAATGGTTGTGGTCCAAACAGCACAGAACTAGAAGTCAGAAATCTTGGTGCTGAGTTTTACTTCTGTTACTATCTGAGCTACCAGGAATAAATCACATTATCTCATGGGGTTGACTTTCTATCAAAAGGAGGTAGCTTAATCGGGCAACTGCTACATGCTCGAGAAATCTAACATCTAATGTTGATATTTTCTGTGTGGATTTATTTCATTTCCGCTTTCCCCCTCTTTTTCTCCACAGAGATAATCAGTTCAGTTCAATCACTCACTTGTGTTCGACACTTTGCAACCCCATGGACTGCAGCATGCCAGGCTTCCCTGTCCATCACCAACTCCTAGAGCTTGCTCAAACTCATGTTCATTGAGTTGGAGATGCCATCCAACCATCTCATCCTCTGTTGTCCCCTTCTCCTCCCGCCTTCAGTCTTTCCCAGAATCAAGGTCTCTTCCAGTGACTCAGTTCTTGGCATTAAGTGGCCAAAGTATTGGAGCTTTAGCTTCAACATCAGTCCTTCCAATGAATATTCAGGACTGATTTCCTTTAGGATGAACTGGTTGGATCTCCTTGCAGTCCAAGGGACTCTCAAGAGTCTTCTCCAACACCACAGTTCAAAAGCATCAATTCTTTAGTGCTCAGCTTTATAGTCCAGCTCTCACATCTGTACATGACTACAGGAAAAATTATAGCTTTGACTAGATGGACCTTTGTCATCAAAGTAATGTCTTTGCTTTTTAATATGCTGTCTAGTTTGGTCATAGCTTTTCTTCCAAGGAGCAAGCCTCTTTTAATTTCATGGTTGCAGTCACCATCTGCAGTGATTTTGGAGCCCAAGAAAATGAAGTCTCTCACTGTTTCCATTATTTCCCCATCTATTTGCTATGAAATGATGGGATTGGATGCCATGATCTTCATTTTCTGAATGTTGAGTTTTAAGACATTTTTCACTCTTCTCTTTCACTTTCATCAAGAGGCTCTTTAGTTCTTCTTCATTTTCTGCCATAAGGGTGATGTCAGAGATAATAGCACATAGTTAAACTGACAGAACAAGACACTGCTTTTTTTTTTTTACCGATAGTTTTTTTGAAGAGGTCATAGATGATAAGTCTTGGAGAGAGTTTTTAAAATATGTTTTATGCTAATTATTATATGCTCTAATTATATAATTACATATATACATTTATTGAGATACATTTGACATATTAACATTACATGTTTCTGCTATACAACATAATGGTTAGATATATTATGAAATGTTCATCAATGTAAGTCTAGTTAGCATCTGTCATCATACGGTAACAATATTTTTTTGTGTGAAAATTTTTTTATAAGTTTGATATTTATATAATTATATGTAATATCAAAACAAAAATATATTTAAGTGCTTAAATAATAAGATCCCATATTTTCATTGTTAAATTTTTTTATTGAAGTACAGTGGATTTAAAACTTTCTATCAGTTTCAGATATATAGCCTAGTGATTTAGTATTTTGTCAAATTATACTCCACCAAAAGTTATTACAAGATATGGGCTATAGTGCCCTGTGCTATACAATAGTCACTTTTCGCTTATTTATTTTGTAAATAGTAGTTTGTATCTCCTAATCCCCTACACCTATCTTGCCCCTCTTCCCTTTCCTCTCACCACTGGTAACCACTATATATTTTTTCTTTATCTGTGAGTCTATTTCTGTTTTGCTCTATACATTTTTTTGTTTCACTTCTTTGCGAAAACTTCTTTGTTTCATTTCTTTAGATTCCACATCTGTGACATTATATAGTATTTTTCTTGATCTGACATATTTCACTAGACATAATAATCTCGAGGTCCATCCATGTACTACTGCAAATCACAAATTATCATTCTTTTTATGGCTGAGTAATAGTCCATTGTACTACATCTTTATCCATTTGTCTGTTGATGGACATTTGTGTTGCTGAAAAACACAAATGTATCCATTCGTGTTGACAGATATTTGTTGTGCATATAACTGACTGTTGTAAATAGTGCTGCTGTAAATACCAGGTGCATCAGTTCAGTCGCTCAGTCGTGTCCGACTCTTTGTGACCCTGTGAATCGCAGCACACCAGGCCTCCCTGTCCATCACCAACTCCCGGAGTTCACCCAAACTCATGTCCATCGAGTCAGTGATGCCATCCAGCCATCTCATCCTCTGTCATTCCCTTCTCCTCCTGCCCCCAATCCCTCCCAGCATCAGAGTCTTTTCCAATAAGTCAACTCTTCGCATGAGGTGGCCAAAGTACTGGAGTTTCAGCTTTAGCATCATTCCTTCCAAAGAAATCCCAGGGCTGATCTCCTTCAGAATGGACTGGTTGGATCTCCTTGCAGTCCAAGGGACTCTCAAGAGTCTTCTCCAACATCACAGTTCAAAAGCATCAGGTACATATATCCTTTCAAATTAGGGCTCCCATTTTTTTCACATACATACCCAGGAGTGGAATTGCTAGATTAAATGATAGTTCTAAATTTAGCTTTATTTTTTTTTTCATTTTGAGGAACATCCATACTGAATTCCATAGTGACTGCACCAACTTATATATTCCCATCAACAGTGTACAAAAGTTCCCTTTTCTCCACATCCTCCTCAACACTTGTTATTTGTTCTCTTTTGATGATAACCATTCTGACAAGTGTGAAGTGTTATCTCACTGTTGTTTTGATTTGCATCTCTCTAATAGTTAGCAATGCTGAACATCTTTTCTTGTACTTTTTAGCCATCTGTATGTCTTTTTTGGAAAAATGTCTATTCAGATCTTCTCCCCATTTTTTGATTGGATTGTTTATTTTTTATTTAATATTGTGTGATATGAGCTGTTTATATATTTGGATATTAACCCCTTCTCAGTCATATCATTTGCAAATATTTTCTCCCATTCCATAATTTGTCTCTTCATGTTGTCAATGGTTTCCTTTGCTGTGCAACAACTTTCAAGTTTAATTAGATCCCACTTGTTTTACGTCTTTTGCCTTAGCAACAGTCCCCAGCCTTCTTGGCACCAGGGACTGGTTTTGTGGAAGACAATTTTTCCATAGACCAGGGCTGGGGAGGGATGGTTTCAGGATGATTCTAGCACATTACATTTACTGTGAACTTTATTTCTATTATTAATATATCAGCTCCACCTCAAATCAACAGCATTAGATCACAGAGGTTGGATGCCCCTGCCTTAGGGAATAAATAAAAAAAAAATGTAGTTTATGTTAAACAGTGTTCTGCCTATGTTTTCTTCAAGGAGTTTTATGTTTTCAGGTCTTACATTTAGGTATTTAATCCATTTTGAATTTATCTTTGTATATGGTGTAAGGAAATGTTCTAATCTCATTTTTCTATATGTAGCTGTACAGTTTTCCCAGCACCAATTTATTGAGAAGAGTAACTTTTCTTCATCGTATATTCTCGCCTCTTTTGTCATAGATTCATTGATGATAGGTACATGCGTTTATTTATGTACTCTCTCTTCTTTTCCATTGATCTGTACGTCTGTTTTTGTTCTGGTACCATGCTATTTTGATTACTATACCTTGTAGTATGCATAATCTGAAGTCTTGGAGGGTCATAGCTCCAGTTTAGGTCTTTTTTCCTCAGGACTGCTTTGGCAACCCAGGGTCTCTTGTGGCTCTATAAGAATTTTAGGATTATTTGTTCTAGTTCTGTGAAAAATGTCATGGGTATTTTGATAGAGATTATATTAAATCTATAGATTGCTTTGGGTAGTATGGCCATTTAAAAATATTACTTCTTTCATTCCAAGAGCATGAGGTGTCTTTCAATTTCTTTGTATCATCTTTAATTTCCTTCATCAGTATTTCAAAGCTTTCACACTGTAAGTCTTTCACAGTCTTAGTTAACTTTATTTCTAATTATTTTATTCTTTTTGGTGTAATTTTAAATGAGGTCTTTTGTCTTGATTTCCTGTTCTAATAGTTCATTATTACTGTGTAAAAAAGCAACAGTTATCTGTATATACTAATCTTACATCTGCAAGCTTGCTGAATTCATTTATTATTTCTAATATATTTCTGGTGGAGACTTTAGGGGTTTTTATGTAAAGCGTCATGTCATCTGCAAATAGTGACAGTTTTACTTCTTCCTTTTGTGTCTTTTCCTTCTCCGATGACTGTGGCTAGGATTTTCAACACTATGTAAACAAAAGTGGTGAGATTGGGTCTCCTTGTCTTGTTCCTGATTTTAGAAGAAAAGCTTTCAGATTTTTAATGTTGAGTATGATATTAACTGTGTGTTGGTCATAAATGGTCTTCGTTATGTTGAGATGTGATTCCTCTATACATAATTTGATGGGAGTTTTTATCATGACTGAAGGTCAATTTTTGGCAAATGCTTTTTCTGTATCTACTGAAATGACAATGTGATTTTTGTTATGTTATGGTGTGTACAATATTAAATGACTTGTTGATATTGAACCATTCCTGCATCACTGAAATAAACCCCACTGAATCATGGTGTGTTATCTTTTATTATACATTGTTGGGTTCAGTTTGCTAATACATTGTTGATATTTTTGCATGCATATTCATCAACAATATTGCAGGCGTTCTTCCCTCTTTAATTTTTTTGGAGTATTTTGAGAGTGATAGGTATTATTACTTCTTTATATGTTCGGTAAAATCCCCCGGTGAAACTGTCCAGTGCTGGACTTTTCTTTGCTGGGAATTCTTTTTAATTAGAAAATCATGTTCACTACAAAAGAGAAATTGATCTGTCGAATCGTCTGTTTCTTCCTGGTTCAGTCCTGCCAGTTTGTACTCTTCCAGGACTTTGCCCATTTTCTACTAGGTTGTCCAATCTGTTGGTATATAATTAAACTGTTCATAATATACTCTTATGATCTTTAGTATATCTGTGATATTGGTTGTTATTTCTTCTTCCTTTTTGTTTATTTGGTTCCTCTCTCTATCCTTGGTGAGTCTGGCTAATGATTTATCACTTTTTTAGCTTCTCAAAAAACTAGCTCTGGGTTTCACTGATCTTTCTATTTTTTTAAATCTCTATTTTATGTATTTTCTCTCTGACCTTTATTATTTCTTCCCTTCTGCTGATTTGGGGCATTGTTTGTTCTTTTTCTAATTCCTTTAAATAAGAGGTTAGGTTGCTTTTTGGATTTTTCTCATTTCTTGAGAAAGGTCAGTATCACTGTAAACTTCCTTCTTAGAACTGCTTTTGTTTCATCCCACAGATTTGGAAAGTTGTGTTTTCATTTCCGTTTGTCTCAAGGTATTTTCTGATTTCATCTATGATTTTTTTCATTGACACACTGGTTTTTTATGCCCATGATTTTTTATTTACTGGTTTTTTATTTAGTCTCCATGTTTGTTTGATTTTTTTTTCCACTTTTCTTTCTGCATTTGATTTCTAGTTTCATACTGTTGTGCTCCCATGCTCAGTTGCTCAGTCATGTCCAACTCTTCCACGAACTGCAGTCATCCAGGCTCCTCTGTCCATGAATTTTTTCAGGCAAGCATATTGGAGTAGGTTGCCGTCTCCTCCTGCAGGGGATCTTCCTGATCCAGGGATCAAACCTGCATCTCTTGTGTCTCCTGCATTGGCAGACAGGATTTTTACCACCTTGGAAGCCCTACTGTGGTTAAAATATATATATATATATATATATATATATATATATAGATATAGATATAGATATAGATAGATAGATATAGATATAGATATATATAGATATATATACACACAAATATATATAGACATATATATATAGAGAGATAGAGATATATAGAGATAGATAGATAGATATAGATATAGATATAATCTCTATCCTCTTAAATTTGTTGAGGTTTATTTTGTGGCCTAGCGTGTGATCTATCCTGGAGAACATTCCAGGTGCACTTGGAAAGAAAATGTCCTCTGTTATTTTTAGATGTAATATCCTGTAAGTATTTATTGCATTCAGCTGGTCTGTTGTGTCATTTAGACTGTTGCTGTTGTACTGATTTTCTGTCTGGATGATCTGCCCATGATGCAAGTGGTGGGTTGAAGTCCTCTATTATTATTGTATTATTGTCAGTTTCTCCTGTGGGGGATCTCAGCTCATGTGGGCCACAGACTGAGATCCAAAGTGTCTCCAATGTGCTGTCTCTTCAGGTACCTGCAATTGTTCCCCTCAGTTGGCCCAGACACTGCTTCAGGTCCCCTTTGCCCCTCAGAGCCAATCACTACCCCCAGCCTCTGCCACCTCCTCCACTGCTAAGGAGTCACACTACAGAATAGGTAGGGCTTGCATAAACTCTCAGCATGTATCAGGAGGTGAACTGTGGTGGGCCTCCCACCATCAGAGATCAGGACTACTTCTCATGAGCTGCTTGAATAAGTGCCAACAATGACCACTGCCAGCCATATAGGCTCTGCCCTGGGACTGGGCCATCTCCATGGACCATGATTGAGTCCTCTTCCTGGTTTCAGCCACCAGAAGTCCAGGGCCACACTGTGATGTGGAACGAGCAGGGTGGGAGCATTCACTTGGCTTGGGACGGGGTGCACTGAGGAGGTTGCATGAAATCCAGAAACTATTAAAGCGGACCTCTGTCCATCCTATCAGGTGCAGGTCAATGAACAAATGCTCCTCACAAGAGAAATATATGCTTCTCACAACCCTCCTGGTCCTCTAACCAGCCAAGGAGGCTCATCTCTACCACCCAGAACCAGGGAAGTAGGGAACTCAATCTGTGGTTCTCAACACTCACTCCCCAGTGTGGGTTTCCAGCTGGGTATTTGCCCTTTTCCTCTGAGTCTCCTCTCAAGGGCACAGGTCTCTATCCCACCATTTTTCTTCCCTTTCTATCCAATTACATGTGTATCTTTCTTATAGCCTTGGTTGTAAGACCAAGACTGTTTCTTACATTATTTCTCCCAGTTTCCAGTTAGTTTACAGTGTGAATTATTCCACATGTAGGCATAATTTTAATATGTTCATGTGGGGAGGTGACCTCCAAATCCTCTTACTCTGCCATCTTGATCGACCCTTCTTGAAAAAGCCACATTTTAAAAAACCCTCTTAAAGACCCACCATCTAGAGGATAATGTGTGTGTGTGACACAGTATAGACTGTTGTTTACAGATAAATACCATTTATTATTATTACTATAACCATTTGTAGCCAAGTGCAGTCACTGAATCTGTATTTTTGTTATATACCATTGGGAAAAAGTAACTACCTGAAGGTTTAGCATATTCTTCCAACTTCATTGGTAAATATGAATTGCTGCCCCATAAATTAAAATGTTCTAAATGTAAACATGACAACTGCCACATACACTTTCATGTGGATTCTTTAAACAGTTACATAAACCAAACTTCTAGAAATTCAGATTTGAAAGCTACTAGCATATCCTTTACTTTAGTTTCTAAAGTTAATGCTACTAAACTTGGAAATTGTATTCTTGTGTTGGATAAACACTGATCTGTAATATCTTAATGTCATCTAAACAATAAAACTATAATATAAGTTTAATATTTATTCCTGAGCAGGTTTTATAACAGCATTCCTATTTAAGTAATCCATATTTAAGAAAAAAAAAGTTTCTATCCTAAATCAATGTACAAGATTCAAGAATTCTCAAACCGAATATATCCTTGCTGCTAAGTCACTTCCGTCGTGTCCGACTCTGTGTGACCCCATAGACGGCAGCCCACCAGGATCCCCCATCCCTGGGAGTCTCCAGGCAAGAATACTGGAGCAGATTGCCATTTCCTTCTCCAAAACATGAAAGTGAAAAGTGAAAGTGAAGTCACTCAGTTTTGTCCGACTCCTAGCGATCCCATGGACTACAGCCTACCATCCATGGGATATTCCAGGCAAGAGTACTGGAGTGGGTTGCCATTCCCTTCTCCGAATATATCCTTAACATGGACCAAACTCAAAAAAGTAAACAGAATATTAGAAAGAAAATGAATATGCTGTTTCTGAAACGAGGGGTAAACTGCATATTTTTCTTTCAGTTTTGAAAGCCATTGTACTTTCCCTGAAATAAATACTAATTCTATGTTCTTTGTTTTGAGTAACTCCAATACTGGTTTTGGGAGTCATTTTAACAATGTACCTTTCTACTCTCCAGAATAACAACTCTTCTTATCTGTACTATCATATTTATTTCTGGAAAATCCATTGAACAATCAAATATTACTTTCTATAGTTCTCTGACGTCTCTGCTCCTTTCAGGTGTTCCAAAATCTGAATTTCATTGCAAAAATTATCTAATAAACCTAATTCTCTTCCAAATATTCCAGCAGGCTGCCCTTTTCCCATAATGCCATCCAGATGGCCTTCAACCCACATGAAGCTATTAGAAACACAATAATATTCCATAAAGTCCTTGTCCCATCAGCTCACTCTTCTTATGTTCAGTTTATTTCCTCTAATCTCACTTGCTGAATTCATATGAGATTCAGGGGAAAAATCTATAAAAATCCCCAGCTTAAAGGTATCTTTATGCTTGTGTGCTTCTACAGGATTCTCTAACACAGAAATGAAGAAAGAAGAAAAAGATGGACTGGGTTATAAGATATTGATGATCAATGAGGAAAAATTGAAGGCATAATGTAAACCAAACAAGACTTTATTTTCTTGGGCTCCAAAATCACCGCAGACAGTGACTGCAGCCATGAAATTAAAAGACATTTACTCCTTGGAAGAAAAGCTATGACAAACCTTGACACTGTATTAAAAAGCAGAGACATCACAACAAAGGTCTGTATAGTCACCTGCAGATATGAGTTGGAACATAAAGAAGGCTAAGCACTGAAGACTGATGCTTTTGAATTGCAGGGCTGGAGAAGACTCTGGAGAGTCTGTTGGACTGTAAGAAGATCAAATGGGTCAATCCTAAAGGATATCAACCCTGAATATTCATTGGAAGGACTGATGCTGAAGCTCCAATACTTTGGCCACCTGATGCAAAGACTCAATTCATTGGAAATGACCCTGAAGCTAGGAAAGATTGAGAGAAGGAAGAGAAGGGGGTGACAGAGGACGAGATGGTTGGATGGCATCACTCATGTCCATGATTCAGTGGACATGAGTTTGAGCAAACTCCGGGACATAGTGAAAGATAGGGAAGCCTGGCATGCTGCAGTCCATGGCGTCGTAAGAGTCAGACATGATTTAGTGACTAAACAACAACAAACCAAACAAAAGGCATTTAAGTCTACCAATCAAACACCATGGAATTTTAAAAATTGGGGAATTTTTAAGTGAGTGCTTAGTAAAGGGGTATCCCCTGGTGGCTCAGATGGTAAAGAATCTGTCAGCAATGCAGGAGATCCAGGTTCAATTCCTGGGTTGGGAAGATCCCCTGGAGAAGGGAATGGCTACCCACTCCAGTATTCTTGCCCGGAGAATTCCATGAACAGAGGAGCCTGGCAGGCTACTGTCCATGGGGTCACAAGGAGTCAGACATGACTGACAGGCTAACACATACAAGTATTAGGAAGGCGGTTGCCACAAGATATTTCCTCCTATATATAAAAATTATTCTTCAAAGGCTTATAGTGGTTTTTGATCCTGAAAACACAGATAAGAATAAATAAGTCATAGCAGAGGGAAGGTTCAGCATGAATGTTGTCAGCCACTGGAATGAGAATAGTTGTGTTTAGGCCAACATTTCTAAGTCTGAGGTTAAGCCTGAACAAAACGAGTATAGGTGAGCCTTATGATGGCTCAAAATCCATTTCAGACCTCATTTCTCTAAGTGAAAGAATGTGTCTGACCAGACATATTTATTAAAGGTCAGTCCTTAGCGAGTCATACTTACTAAGTAGTTAGAAACTCTCTAGGGCTCAAGAACGAAAAAGTTCACCTTGAGTTTCCTAGACATCACCCTTGTCCTCCTTCTTTTTATTCTGTATTTACACCCATCAGGGACAATTTTAGGTAAATTCTAGGTAAAAAATGTGGTTAAATGTCTAAACAGACTTAGTTATATAGCACTGCAAGGGAAGTCAGTGGAGGCAGGCACAGATGCAGGGTCAATAACTCCCTTATAAATGTGATAACTAAAAGTGAACTGGACCCAAAATCATAATCATGCAGATGGGCTGGCTTTTGTCACTTGTTGTTTTTAAAAATGTTCCTGAGCTTAAAAACCAGAAATCAACAATTTCCTACTTTGGCCTAAGTACTGTGGTGTTCTTCCAGTCCATTTGTTGACATATAGTTTCCATGTTAATAATAGCTAATTATTTGGCAAAAACAACCAACAACCTATTTTCCCTCAATCTCACATAATTCAAGTGGCTTAGAAAAAATGATTCTCACACTGCAGTGGCTACTTTTTTCTCTAACAGATTACATAGATTCAGAACTAGACTATTTGATCAAAATCTGAAGACATTTTTATAGCATTTTAGTCTTCAAATGTATTAAGGGAGATACACTGCTTTTCTCTTAAAAAAACAAAAAAACAAAAAACTTCTTTAAAAAACCAAAGCCGATACAAACATAAATTGACATGGAAATTGACATTTCAAATTGGCATTTGAAAGGATACATTATTTCATCTTTAATGCATCAAAATTATATTATTTAGGATTTATTTACAATTTGCCCTAGTAAGCAACTCCAGTTTTAGACTCTTGCTGCCTCTTTACTTTTCTAAGGGTAGGTGGTTGCAAAAAAAAAAAAAAAATGTCTGTAGAGTATTCGACTGATTGAATTATTCTCACCTTTTCCTTATGTTGTAGGAATTTCAAGCCTCTTCTCCACTGCATATCAGTCATGAAACAGAGCTTTAAATACAAGGCAAGGTCTGAAGCTAGTAGACAGAGGCTACATAGAAATGATGCTTAAGCCCTGAAGCAATGACCACCTTATGACCTGGCACTGGTCTTTGGATTCTGCTCTACCAAGAGCTCTCAGAGTCCACTTTGCTCTTTTTCTGATCAGGGTTATGATCTTTTGCCATTCCAGGAAGACCAGCTTTCCCAGAAAACTATGCACTTAGGCAAGTCTAGTAGATGGATGTGTTTTTATTTGAATGCTGCCATACTCCTTCTGTCATCCAATATTCTCTGCTGAAGTGTCTGAACTTAAGTAATTCTTGTCTCACTATCCTGGTTTGTGACATAACTGGTAAGGAGCAAGAGACTTTACTGACCTCTCTCCCCTTCCCTCTCTCTTTTCTCTCCTTAACCCTTCCTATTCTTCCCCACTTTTCTAGTCTCCCGGTCCTGGACGCAGGAATCTGGTCGAAGGGCCCTCAGCCTGAGCTGAGGATTGGAGACTGATCACCTCCTCTTGGCAGAGAACTCGAATTCCGAACTCGAATTCTGGTCTGGTCTGATTTCCGGTAGGGCCGAGTTCCAGTGCTCCCCTCTCTGGAGGCCCAGGGGAAAGTCCCGTAACGCCTGGGTATCTGCAGGTGGCAGGAGACGTCTGTAAGGCCACCCCTTCCAACCCCCTCTCCCGCCTCCTCCCCCTTCTTCTTTCAACCTGGCTTCCTTTCCTCCCTTGAAATCTTTGATGTTAGTACTTGGATCTGAAGCTCTGTGTCTCTATAGGAGGTTTTCTGAGAGACTGTATTGTATTTAAGGACTTCCCTGGTGGTGCAGAGGTTAAAGCATCTGCCTGCAATGTGTGAGACCGGGTTCGATCTCTGGGTCAGGAAGATCCCCTGGAGAAGGAAATGGCAACCCACTCCAGTATTCTTGCCTGGAGAATCCCATGGACGGAGGAGCTTGGTGGGCTATAGTCCATGGGTCGCAAAGAGTCGGACACGACTGAGCGACTTCACTTTTACTTTCACTTTCAATAGGTGGTGCTCATGGTTAAGAGCCCTCCTGCCAATGCAGGAGACCTAAGAGACACAGGTTGGAGTCCTGGTTTGATCTCTGGATCGGGAAGATTTCCCTGGAGAAGGGCATGGCAACCCACTCCAGTATTCTTGCCTGGAGAATCCCATAGACAGAGGAGCTTGGTGGGCTACAGTCCACGGGTCGCAAAGAGTTGGACACGACTGAGCAACTTCACTTTATACTATTATTTACTCTATGTTAGCTCTTCCTAAAGATTTAACTCTTAAAGAAAACTCTATATTACATTAAAAATGGAAAACCAATATGTCTCTAATAGAGGGGTCTCTAAATTTTTAATTTTACATATCCCATAAGTAGAAATGTTAAGCCCTGACACTCAGCCATGTATTGTTCTATTTATAACAATGTACATGTATCACTATACAAATATAGTATTCACATTATGACAAACAGAAAAACGTCAAGGATAAGTTAAGAAAGGAATATAAATCGAAGTTCAAATATTTTCTTTTTGTACCAAAGGAGATCATCTTGCATAATTCCTAGAGTATATGTGTCAAATGCTGGTGGCAATTTTTTCCTAATATATATTAAAATAAAACCATAACTATTAAAATTTTAAAAGCTATATACTACCCACAATCAAATAGAGTACCATCAGTGGTATGAATATCACACTTTTCTACTTGCAGAGGAAAGAGCATAACAAAGAGAAACACTCCCTATTCTCAAATAATACATTAGTCTTTCCATTTTCAAATTCTTGCCTTATTGGATGACTCTTTCTAACAAAAGGTTCTAATTCAAAAAATCAGAAAATGAGAAGAGAGGTCCTCAGAAAGAATGTTCATCCTATTCTTACATCTTCCATATAGCTCATGCTGATAGTCACAAACAGATGTGATCACCATTATGCTGGACAGAAATGAGTCTATTTTCAATACTTGGATAAAGGAAAAGTTCCACTCCACCAAAGGATATAATTTCTAGTGCTTCAAAAACCAAAAAAGAAGATACTGATGCTGAGATCTGAAGAATAATCTACCAAATGAAGTCTTTTTCAACTGATGGAATTGACAGGCTGTGGGGTTTGGGGTTTGTTTGGTTTTTATTTGCTTTTTGCATCTTGAAAATCAGACAGGAGCACCTCAAAAACACCAATACAGTATACTAACACATATATATGGAATTTAGGAAGATGGCAATGACGACCCTGTATGCAAGACAGGAAAAAAGACACAGATGTGTATAACGGACTTTTGGACTCAGAGGGAGAGGGAGAGGGTGGGATGATTTGGGAGAATGGGAATTCTAACATGTATACTATCATGTAAGAATTGAATCGCCAGTCTATGTCTGACGCAGGGTGCAGCATGCTTGGGGCTGGTGCATGGGGATGACCCAGAGAGATGTTGTGGGGAGGGAGGTGGGAGGGGGGGTTCATGTTTGGGAACGCATGTAAGAATTAAAGATTTTAAAATTTAAAAAATAAAAAAAAAAAATAAATTTGCAAAAAAAGAAACCCAAACATAACTCTCAAAAAAAAACCAAAAACTAAATATTACTGACTACTAATCTAAGCATCTAGGTTTTTTTTTTTTTTTCAAATGAAATACTTAGGGGTCAAATCAGCTGTGATTGATCTAAAACCACATGCTGGAACCAGAATTCAGAAACCAAGTTTGTTTGTATTCAAAGCCCTGGGCTTTTCCCAGTACATAATGATACTTTTTTGCTTATTTCAAACTAATGCTACGGAGCATTTACAAAGCTTCTTGTATCACATATAGCTCACTGGTTTACTTCTGAATTTCACATATTGCATGAACAATGCTATAACAGCAACAAAGAAAAGAATGCTATTTAATAAAGGAACTCACAATATCAAAATTAACATGGTAACTGTTTTATTTTTCTATGTTCTTTCTTATCATAAGTATAAAATTAACTATAGACAGCATAAAGTTTATATTCAGATTTCTTGACAGTACGTCATATACACCCTCTGTATTTCTATAATATTTTCAAAATAGCTATTTTAATGCTTGGATAACCTATAGATTTCATGAATTATAAGACTGTCCTATCATTAGGCATTTTGATTATCTGCAATATCATTTCATACCCCTGGGGCATTTATTTTGTAACTGAAAACTTGTACCTCTTAATCCCCCACACCTATTTTTCTCCTTCCCCCACCCTCTTAGGCAACCACCTCTTTGTTCCTTGAATCCATGAGTCTGTTTCTGTTTAGTTATGTTTGTTCATTTGCTTTTTGTTTTAGATTTCACAAACAATAAGTGGTTTAAATACTTTTCACACAATACATAAAGAAAACAAACACACAATATAAAACATTTTTTAATCTTATAATACAGCACCTTGACAAGTACATAGCACTGAACAAACAGCTGACAAACAGGGGCTGGCATCGAGGGCACTGGCAAGAAGAGTTACTGACTGTAGGAGGGAGAAGAGGTGGGAGATAGCAGAGCTGAAGGACTGTCAGCAATTTCACTCAAGCACAACACTGATGGCACAGTTCTGGTTGCTTGCTGGATTCAGTTCTATCTATTCTCCTGAAAAAACCACCCAGTGATGTGTAGTTCTTTTTTTTTCCCATCATAGATAACATGGTAGCATTGGATTACATTCTGAACAGTTGCTGTGACCTTTGTGTACCATTCTATTTTTGGGTCCCCTGCCTCAAAACTAATAGTGCCTCCTCAGACAAAGAAAATGTCCTTGACATTTCCTGTGTCATAAATCTCTTAGGTTCTTCAGTTACTTCTTTCTCTTGTTTCTCTTCATCCTTTGTCTGGGCACATTCACATCTTTGAAAGTTTGCAACTTGAAAGTTTGTATGTAGAAGATTTACTGTATAAGTGAAACCATACAATATTTGTCTTTCTCTACCTGACTTGTATTAATTAGCATAATACCCTCTAAGTCCACTCATGGTGTCATAAATAGTAAAATTTCATTCTTTTTCACGGTTACATAATATTTCATTGTGTGTGTGTGCGTGGGGGTGTGTGTGTGTGTGTGTGTGTACCATTTGTCTGTTGATGAACACTTATATACATATCTTTCACATCTTTCCTATTATAAATAGTGTTGCTATGAATACTGGGGTGCGTATATCTTCTCAAACTAGTGTTTTCTTTTCTTTTTTTTTCCCAGATATATTCCCAGGAGTGGAATGCTAGATGATATGATAGTTCTAGTTTTGGTTTTTGAGGAACCTCTATACTGTTTTTCACAGTGGCTGTATCAATTTATATTCCCACCAACACTGCACAAAGATTCCCTTTCTCTTCATCCTGGTCAACACTTGCTGTTTGTTGTCTTTTTGATAATAGCCATTCTGACAGGTAAGAGGTGATTTTGATTATAGTTTTTACTCGCATTTCCCTGATAATTAGTGATTAGTGATGTTGAGCATCTTTTCATGTGCCCATTGGCATCTTTGGAAAAATGTCTACTCAGTTCCTTGACCCATTTTTTAATTAAGTTGTTTGTTTTTTGATGTTAGTTGTATGGCTTCTTTGCATATTTTTGATATTAACCCCTTATTAGTTATATGGTTTGCAAATATCTTCTCTCAGCAGGTGGTCTTTGGCTTTTGTTAAGAGTTTCCTTCATTATGCAAAAGCTTTTTAGTTTAAGGAGGCTCAGTTGTTTATTTTTGCTTTTGTTTCCCTTGCCTGAGGAGACATATCCAAAAAAATATATTGTTAAGACTGATCTCAAACGGTGCACTGCCTACATTTCTTCCAGAAATTTTATGGTTTCAGGTCATACATTTAAGTCTTTAATCCATTTTGAAGCCTAGTTTGATTTTTTTACATGTAGCTGTGTAGTTTTTTCAGCATTTATTGAAGTGGTAGGCTTTCCCCCCATTGCATGTTTTTACTTCCTTTGTCATAGACTAACGGTCCATATAAGTGTAGGTTCAATTCTGGTCTCTCTATTCCATTCCATTTATCTGTGTGTCTATTTTTGTGCCAGTACCTTACTGTTTTGGTTACTATAGCTTTGCCAGCATAGTTTTAAAACAGGGAGCATGATATCTTTAGCTCTCTCTCTTTCTCCCATCCTTCCTCCCTTTTTCCAATTTAAGAGAAGCAAAACTGTTGTATTTGTCTTTACTAAAAAGAATGTACAATGTTATACATATTTACTTTCTAATGTGTTTCCTCTTTGTGGTTTATGGCCCTACATCTCTTTCCCATTCATAATTTGATTGGATCAAGTCTTCTTTACTGACCTGATCTGTAACATGTTTGCTAAGCTTCATCAGTCACAGATATATGACCTTGGAAGTTACTTC
The DNA here is from genome assembly GCF_042477335.2 of Ovis canadensis. Taxonomy (NCBI): domain Eukaryota; kingdom Metazoa; phylum Chordata; class Mammalia; order Artiodactyla; family Bovidae; genus Ovis; species Ovis canadensis. The sequence goes on from NC_091247.1 coordinate 65,426,286, forward strand.
AGCCCCCTTTTACTGGATTCCTAATCTCTAAAATGAGAATAATCATCTCATAAGGTTGTTGGGAACATCAAGTGGATCAATTTACATACCAAATTCATTGCACATTTTCTGGTGCAAAATAAATCCTCAATAAAAACTATATATTCCCTAAAATATTCAATATTATAAAGGCATATCCCCACTCTCCATTTTGCTGTTTATTAGAGTCCTTTGTTTTTCTATTCATTTATCAATTCATTAACTTACCAGATAGGATCTTTTTGCTTGATCTTGACGACCAAGATAATCACGATGGTGTGATCACTCACTTAGAGCCAGACATTCTGGAATGTGAAGTCACGTGGCCCTTAGAAAGCATCACTACAAACAAAGTTAGTGGAGGTGATGGAATTCCAGTTGAGCTATTTCAAATCCTGAAAGATGATGCTGTGAAAGTGCTGCACTCAATATGCCAGCAAATTTGGAAAACTCAGCAGTGGCCACAGGACTGGAAAAGGTCAGTTTTCATTCCAATCCCAAAGAAAGATCATGCCAAAGAATGCTCAAACTACCGCACAATTGCACTCATCTCACACGCTAGTAAAGTAATGCTCAAAATTCTCCAAGCCAGGCTTCAGCAATATGAGAACCATGAACTTCCTGATGTTCAAGCTGGTTTTAGAAAAGGCAGAGGAACCAGAGATCAAACTGCCAACATCCACTGGATCATGGAAAAAGCAAGAGAGTTCCAGAAAAACATCTATTTCTGCTTTATTGACTATGCCAAAGCCTTTGACATGTGGATCACAATAAACCATGGAAAATTCTGAAAGAGATGGGAATATCAGACCACTTGACCTGCCTCTTGGAAACTTATATGCAGGTTAGGAAGCAGAAGTTAGAACTGGACATGGAACAACAGATTGGTTCCAAATAGGAAAAGGAGTATATTAAGGCTGTATATTGTCACCCTGTTTATTTAACTTATATGCAGAGTCCATCATGAGAAATGCTGGGATGGAAGAAGCACAAGCTGGAACCAAGATGCTGGGAGAAATATCAATAACCTCAGATATACAGATGACACCACCCTTATGGCAGAAAGTGAAGAGGAACTAAAAAGCCTCTTGGTGAATGTGAAAGAGGAGAGTGAAAAAGTTGGCTAAAAGCTCAACATTTAGAAAATGAAGATCATGGCATCTGGTCCATCACTTCATGGGAAATAGATGGGGAAACAGTGGAAACAGTGCCTGACTATTTTTTTGGGCTCCAAAATCACTGCAGATGGTGACTGAAGCCACGGAATTAAAAGATGCTTACTCCTTCAAAGGAAAGTTATGACCAACCTAGTAGCAGATTGAAAAGCAGAGACATTCCTTTGGATATGTCCTTTTAGATTCCTTTGCCAACAAAGGTCCATCTAGTCAAGGCTATGGTTTTTCCAGTGTTCATGTATGATGTGAGAGTTGAACTGTGAAGAAAGCTGAGCACCGAAGAACTGACGCTTTTGAACTATGGTGTTGGAGAAGACTCTTGAGAGTCCCTTGGACTGCAAGGAGATCCAGCCAGTCCATTCTGAAGGAGACAAGTCCTGTGTGTTCATTGGAAGGACTGATGCGGAAACTGAAACTCCAGTACTTCGGCCACCTCATGCGAAGAGTTGACTCATTGGAAAAGACTCTGATGCTGGGAGGGATTGGGGGCAGGAGGAAGGGGATGACAGAGGATGAGATGGCTGGATGGCATCACTGACTCAATGGACGTGAGTCTGAGTGAACTCCGGGAGTTGGTGATGGACAGGGAGGCCTGGCGTGCTGTGATTCATGGGGTCGCAAAGAGTCGGACACAACTGAGTGACTGAATTGAACTGAATTCTTAGTAGAAATATTTTGATGGACTCCTTTATAAACTGAAGGGACACTTTGGGATTGCTGAATTTCAGGCCCAGTAACAAACTGTTAGCATTGTACAGAGAGACCTCAGAGCTCACCGGGCTGATCATCTATCCATGAATGTCACCGGGGGTACTGAGGATGATGAATCAAGCTCAAGATGTGGATTTTTATCCAGGGGCTTTCCTAATGGGCCCCCACACAGACTATAGAAAGAATTATTATATGTTATTTTACAAACCATTTCTTCAATCCTTCTTATGTATACATTGTGCTGTGTGCCGTGCTTAGTCACTCAGTCGTGTCGGACTCTTTGGGACCCCATGGACTGTAGCCCGCCAGGCTCCTCCTCCATGGGGATTCTCCAGGCAAGAATATTGGAGTGGGTTGCCATGTCCTCCTCCAGGGGATCTTCTCAACCCAGGGATCAATCTCAGGTCTCCTGCATTGCAGGCAGATTCTTTACCTTCTGAGCCACCAGGGAAGCATGTATACGTTACTGAACTATGAAGAAAATAATGGTGAATTCTCTCCCTTCAGTGTTTCTTGAATTCATTCAAAAAACTTTCCCAAGTTATATTCTCCATATACTTCATCCTCACAAAGAGGAATGCAAAAGTGCAGGTTGAGAGGATGGGGGTAGGAAAAATGTCAAATTCAATTTTGGCAATCTGAGACTGAGGGCCAGAAAATCATGCCGTTGGAAAAGGTTGGCCTGGAAATCAGGAGAGGAGTATGGACCAGAGCCACAGACAGTAGCAAAGTCACAGGAATGTTTGAGATGAGGCCTGGAGGTGTGCAGAGAAAGAAAAGAAAGGACTGGAAAGGGAGCCAGGAAGACAGACACAAAGCAGAGGGGCCCACCAAAGAAGCTGAGAAGAAACAGAGCAGAAAAGAAAAGTCACAACTAAGTTGGCACAGATTTCAAGAGTAAAGAGAGCATTTTAAGAAAGAGGAAATAGCTAACTATTAAATCACTGTGAAAGTCAAAGAACACTGGGGTTATAATGGCCTTTAGAGTTATGAAAATGAAGTGAACATGTGGCCATAACAAGAACATTTTTAGCACTGGTAAAAAAAAAAAAAAACTGGAGTAGGTTGAGGAGCAAGTGATAGTTAAGGACATAGCTGGATCAGTGAGAGACAACTGGCTTTAAAATGTTTGTTCTGAAGGTGGTAGATGCATTGAGAAGAAGTTGAAGGAGATATGGGATGAAAGGAGGGTATTTTGGTTTGGTTTCTGTGTGTGTATATATAAGATGGGAGAGATGAGCATACTGAAATGCTGATGGGACTCAGTTTGGTTGAGACAAAAATGTGTGTGTATGTGTGTGTATTTATAAAATCTCTCAATATGTAGCAAACATCTATATTTATAAAGACATTAGCATCTTATGTTTTTGGAAAGCTCAAAGAGCTGGAACACAGTAAAAAATGTTAGATAACAACATATAGGAATCTGATAATCAAAATGGATTTTACAAATTCATGCACTAAAGTTTCTGGGCACCAATATGTGAAAAAGAAGGGATTTGTTGTCAAATATGCCTGCAGTCCAATCCTAAGTTACTAGCTATGTGATTCTGGATGATTTGCTTAAATTTAGTCACGCTCAATTTATTCATCTCTGTAAAAGGGATAATACAATTTTCTTAGTACATGTTTGAGCTGACGAATAATAATACTAACCACTTGCTGTCCACAAAACATGAGTCAAGCCTGTGTATCTCAGTGACATTAGTTACTGGAAGGACTACAGATGCTGTTGGAGAGGTACCTATTTATGCTATAGGAATGGCGTTTGAACGGCTATTGATCCCAGCAGTCATCCTAGAACTCACTTTTTAAAATAGCCCCAAATGCCATCTTGCCTTTTAACCATGACCTTCTGTGTCTGAGCTCGAAGGCAGCAAGAGGAGGCAAGTGAGTCTCATCAAATTTTGCCTGGGCTAGTCCTTTCAAGTCATATGAAGATACTCATTTTATCTTTTATGCTTTGCACACCTTTTAATATTCCTTAAGTCTTTTGCTTTTAACGAGAGGAAAACAGGACTCTGGAATATGTAATGGCTTATGATATAGACATAGATATGATATATTTTTATACAAATTAGCACTTGGAAATATTACTGCTTAATATAACATAATGAATGACATCTTGCCTTGAAAGATCATAGTAGGAAAGTGTAAAGAGTTGTTTAGCAGGCTTTGCACAAACATGCACACCAGAGATGCACGTGCTTTCTTTTGCAGTTTCCTGTGGGTAGAGCCGGCTCATCCCAATAGTATAGCGAAGTTCTCATCTTTGGTATCTTCTTCCCTGTATAACTTCCATGTTATTATGCTCGTGGTTGACTTTAAGAACAACTGCTGATAGCCATTACATTTCATGTTTTTATTCTGTTCTCCCTTCTCTTCCTCTGTCCTTTCTACTATCTACCTTTCTCTGCATCACATTTGTCAATTGTTTTGGGAAATGGGTGACCTTCTGTAAACACCTCTCTCCTTACATGGAGTATTTTTGGAGTCACTGTTGTTGTAGTTTAGTTGCTAAGTCATGTCCAATTCTTTTGTGATCCCATGGAGCGTGGCCTGCCAGGCTCCTCTGTCCATGGGATTTCCCAGGCAAGAATACTGGAGTGTGTTGCCATTTCTTTCTCCAGGGGATCTCTCTGACCCAGGGCTTGAACCCATGTCTCCTGCATTGGCAAGCAGGTTCTTTACCACCCACTGGATCACAAGGGAAGCCCCTGGAGTCACTGCTGTTCCAAAAATTATCTGCACGAGCTCGGATTTTAATATAACAACAAACATAATAGCTCTCACTTACTGAGCACTTACCATGAGTTCAGCAGTATCCCAAGAGCTTTATATACATATTAATTTGCACCATAACACTATGAGTTAGGTGCAACCACTGAAGTATGGACGAGTTAGTTTGATTAGTTAACTTTCTCTGAGTCATCCAGCTAATAAGTGGCTACATAGAGTTAGCAATTCTCATGTCCTTTATGATTTTTCTGCTTCTGATATGTCACCACTTATAATCACTCTCCCAGGTAAGCAATCCTCACTATTATCATCTTAACTATCACTCTTGCTAAGTTGGGTGGATTTCTAAAAGTGTACACGTCATGAGTTTAGAAAACCACCAACGAACCTGCCCCTGACGGCAGCCAGATCTGTATTTTTAGTCATCCCCTTGAAATCCACCACCCTCTACTCCTTGAAGATTGTCTGGCATATAGTGGATGATTCCAAAAATACTGGATGGCTCTAATGCTGGTTTTGAAATAATGAAGTCTGGTACATGCAAATAATGTCTCTGAATTCATTTGACAACACACATAATGAACTGATAAAAAAAATCATTAAATCTTTTTAAACCACACAACATGAAGGGACTTGATAGATAAATTCAGAAGTATTCAGGCAAATAATGTAGTACAACTACTACAAGGTGGTTAAGAAGAGTAGATCTCTTTATAAATATTTATTACTTCTCCACTGAAAATACAAGAGAAAAATGGTGATTTTAACACATTAGGAAATGAAAAGGAACCAAAAAAAATAAAGATTTCCCTATATCATACACGTACTATGTTATGAGATTATGTTTGAGGATTAATGCCTGTAAAGTACTTGTCACAGTAGCTAATGTATTGCATCAGTGAAGTTTCACTATTGTCACTGCTTTCATTTGTATTTCTTGATCAGTATTATTGAAAATTGTTTTAAGTTGTTCTCTGCCTATTTTCTATTTGCTTATTTAATTATTTACCTATTTGAAATACACAAATACCATTACATGATTTGCACATCAAAATTTATTAAATTCCTTCCTATCTCTATCCAGAATTGGATGAGTCACTATATCCCCAATTAGGTTAGCACCCTTCTTTATTCCGTATTTATATTGTCAGAGGACAACAGTGCGAGCATGATAAGTCGCTTCAGTTGTGTCCAACTCTTTGGGAACCTATGGATTGTAGCCCGCCAGGTTCCTCTGTCCATAGGATTCTCCAGGCAAGAATACTGGAGTGGGTTGCCATGCCCTCTGCCAGGGGATCTTCCCAATCCAGGGGTAAAACTCATGTCTCTTACATCACATCTTCAGCATTAGTAGGAGGGTTCTTTACGGTCTGAGCCACGTGGGAAACCTGGGGACAATAGTATGGACATGCATGCCAAACACACGCATCTGTGTGTGTGCATGTGTGTGTGTGTCTTTATACATACATATACTTTTTCTTTACCTTCTGTACAAATCATATCATACTGTATACATTTTTTTATGTCTGCCTAATTCCTTCTCATTGGTTTTCTTTTTCAGAAATTTCCTGGATATTCTTGTTGATTTTCATATGAATTATACAATCAACTTGTCTAGTTTGGGGGAAAAAAAGATCTGGTATTTTTATCAGGATCATGTTAAATTTATAAGTAAACTCAAGAAGGATTAGCATCTTAATGATGTTCCATTTTTCTATCCAAGAACATGCTATGCCTTTCCATTTGTTCATGCAATCTTTTGTGCCCTTCAAACGTATTTTAAAATTTTCTTCATATAAGTCTGGCATTTCTTGTTAAGCTCATGCCTATGAATTTTATTTTTATTATTATTGTAAAACAGAGATTTTTCCCATTGTACCTTCTAATTTCTTATTAATGTGATAACCATGGACATTAGTATATTAATTTGTATCCTGACACCTGAATGATTTTATTGCAGTAGTAATTTTAGTTGATTTTCTTGGTTCCAAAGCATTTAATTATATCATTCCCTTAATGATACTTTTACCTTCTCATTTTCAATTCTTAGTCTTTTTATTTATGTCTCATCTATTTGCATTTGCCCAGTTCATCAAGTACAATAACAAACATGGATGCTGGAGATTCCTTCCTAATTTCTAACAAAAGTAGGAATGCTTCTAATATGTTCTCAGAAAACATGATGATGAGCTTTGGCTTGAGATGGACATATTTTTAAACTGAGTTTTAAAAATTCCAGTTCAGTTTAGTTCAGTCACTCAGTCGTGTCCGACTCTTTGCGACCCCATGAATCGCAGCACGCCAGGCCTCCCTGTCCATCACCAACTCCCAGAGTTCACTCAGACTCACGTCCATCGAGTCCGTGATGCCATCCAGCCATCTCATCCTCAGTTGTCCCCTTCTCCCCCTGCCCCCAACCCCTCCCAGCATCAGAGTCTTTTCCAATGAGTCAACTCTTTCCATGAGGTGGCCAAAGTACTGGAGCTTCAGCTTTAGCATCATTCCTTCCAAAGAAATCCCAGGGCTGATGTCCTTCAGAATGGACTGGTTGGATCTCCTTGCAGTCCAAGGGACCTCAAGAGTCTTCTCCAACACCACAGTTGAAACACATCAATTCTTCGGTGCTCAGCCTTCTTCACAGTCCAACTCTCACATCCATACATGACCACAGGAAAAACCATAGCCTTGACTAGGCGGACCTTAGTCAGCAAAGTAATGTCTCTGCTTTTCAATATACTATCTAGGTTGGTCATAACTTTTCTTCCAAGGAGTAAGTGTCTTTTAATTTCATGGCTGCAGTCACCATCTGCAGTGATTTTGGAGCCCCCAAAAATACAGTCTGACACTGTTTCCACTGTTTCCCCATCTATTTCCCATGAAGTGATGGGACCAGATGCCATGATCTTTATTTTCTGAATGTTGAGCTTTAAGCCAACTTTTTCACTCTCTTCTTTCACTTTTATCAAGAGGCTTTTTAGCTCCTCTTCACTTTCTGCCATAAGGGTGGTGTCATCTGCATATCTGAGGTGATTGATATTTCTCCTGGCAATCTTGATTCCAGTTTGTGTTTCTTCCAGTCCAGCGTTTCTCATGATGTACTCTGCATGGAAGTTAAATAAGCAGGGTGACAATATACAGCCTTGACGTACTCCTATTCCTATTTGGAACCAGTCTGTTCCATGTCCAGTTCTAACTGTTGCTTCCTGACCTGCATACAGATTTCTCAAGAGGCAGGTTAGGTGGTCTGCTATTCCCATCTCTTTCAGAATTTTCCACATTTTATTGTGATCCACACAGTCAAAGGCTTTGGGATAGTCAATAAAGCAGAAATAAATGTTTTTCTGGAACTCTCTTGCTTTTTCCATGATCCAGTGGATGATGGCAGTTTGATCTCTGGTTCCTCTGCCTTTTCTAAAACTAGCTTGAACATCAATATTAAATTTTGTAATGTGACTTTTAATGTCTGTGAAAATGATGGTAAATTTTTCATCTCTTAATGTATTATTAGATAACCTAATATTGAATATCTTGATCATATGGTATAATTCTTTTAATGTTTCACTATCTCCCAAATACTAATATTCATTTAGAATTTCTGTATTGATATTGAATTTCTGTATTGATATTTTAGAGAGGCACTGATCTAGAACAGTGATTATTTAATCTGACTACATGTTACAATAAATAGGGAGCTTTAAAAACATTAGCAAACCAATACTGATCCACTCCCACCACTCACCAACCAACTACATCAGACTCTATGAAGGGGCAGCCTGGGTGTCCCAGGAAGCTAATGTATTATAACTAAGTCTGTAAACCTTGTTATATATTCCCTTTTTGTATAAATTCAAATGTTGTTATTGTTGCTATGTTAAAATCAGCATTACATTTGCTTCTTAATTTTTTTTTTAACCTATGATCTGAAAAATTGAAACAGCATTAGAACTATCTTGTGGTAATCCTCCTGTTAAAAATCATCAGACCTTGGTTTGTTGGGGTATTTTTGCAGGGAAGGTGGAGGAGGAGGGTTAGATAACTATTTCTTTATGGAAAAATATTTGTGTTATGCTTTATAATTCTTTTAGAGTTGATATAACTAAATTATTGCACCTAAATTTTATAATTTATTCACATAATATTGAGTAGTCATTTAATCTGATATTTTCTTTTCCTCAACTTTGTGATTATCTTTTTATCTGTAAATTGTTTTATAGGCTTTATCTTTAATAATCAGCTACTAGCTTAATTATTTTTTGTGTCCCTTGTCTCTCAATTTTTTAACTTAATTTCTATGGTTCCTTCTTATCTCTTACATTCATTTCATTGTCCTTTTTTACATCAGATAAATAATTTTTGTAGCTTTTATTATTTACTTATATGAACTTAAGGTTATGAATTTTCTTTGAACACTGCTTTAGTTATATCCTATCAGCTGTCATAGGTACTGTAGTGATCAGCTTGTTACGTATTCTGAAATTTGTTTTCATTTCCACATTGACACCAGAATTGAGATATTTTCCTCCAGGAGGCAGAGAATTTTATTTTCTTATTTTGTTCACAATTTTAATTTTGTTGCTTTGTTATCAGAAAATGTTTGCTTTGCTATTTATACATCTGGAGAAAACTGTGGTTTCTTTGGTTGTACAGGACATGATCAGGGTAGGGGTCCATGAATACTGGAAAAACACATTTTCTATTTTATGGAAGAGAACTTAATATATAATACATCTACATTATTATTTCAGTCTTCTGTATACCTATTTTTTTCACTTCATCTAATCGTAGACTATAAGAGGTGAACTATTATTGTATTTCTATTTTTCTTTGCTTGTCCTATATTTTATATGTTGATGCTATGGTGTATAGAAAATTGTAACAATTATATCTTCATTGTAAATTTCATCCTTACATAGGACCTTACCTCATCCTATTCATATAATGCCTTTGGCCTGAATTTTTTCTTGTTAAATATTAATACCATGTTATCATATAACTTTCCTGTTTATATTTGCAAGGCATGTCTTTGCCTATCCTTTCAATTTTTCTAAATCATTTGGACATACGAGTCCTTTTCTTATTTCTAACAGAAGCAGGAATGCCTCTAATGTTTTCTCAGAGAGCATGATGCTGGGCTATATACAATCTGTGGTCCCCAAGCAGGGGTGATTTTGCTCCCCCCCAAGTGGTTATTTGGCAATGTTTAGGGACATTTTTGGCTGTTATAGCTGAAGGTGGGGGTGAGGTACTACAGGCAATTAATAGGAGTAATCCAGCAGAGTTGCTAAACATCCCACAGTGCACAAGCCAGCCCTCCACCTACACACCCATCCAAAGAATTATCCAGCTTGAAATGTCAATAGTTATTAGGCTGAGAAACACTGATAGGCAGAACAAATGATTTAGGTCTGTGATCCAAATGAAAATAATTAGTCTTTAAATAGTTGATTTTAGGTGACTTACATTATTGCTATGATAAATACATTTGGTCTTGATTCTGTCATATTATTTTATGTTTCTATGTAGTTACTGGTTTGCTTTCATTCTTTCACTATGTGGTTTATTCTCTTTTACATGTTTGTAGTTCTTTTAATATTTAATAATATGGTTTTTAATTTTTTAAATGATTACCTTTATAGTTATATCTTTATATTTAGGAGGCTGTATCAAACACAAAATGCTATGAGCAATGAAAAAGTATCATGTTTTCTCTTCCTTGGAAACTCATCCTTTTCTTTCCCAATTTGATTTTGGTCAATGGCATTATATTTAATTTTTACCTTTGTACTAGTAAGTGATTGTTATTTCTACAAGTGGATTTATCAGTGGTAGATGATATTCACTAATTCACAGCTACTACAGATGAACAAATAATCACATATTTTATTTTCAACCTGCTTTCCCCTTCTAATTTTCATGGCTGTATTATTTTTATGGTGACATACTTGGCTACTCAAAGTATGATCCAGGGACCAGCGGCATCGATCAGTTGAGGGGAATTAGAAAGAGAAAAAATCTCAGCCCTTATCCAGACCTAAATTTTCAGAATTTGTATTTTAACCATATTCCTAGGTGATATTTATGTACCTTAAAGTCTGACAATCACTAACCTAAAAAATTTACATTCTGGCCATCACCCTACTTTCCATGTTAGTTTTAGTCTTAGTTCTATTAAATACGTGGGATATTCACTGCCATTCCTTTGGATGTGCTTCTCCACATTATCTCTTGCTATCTTAAAGTTCATTTTCTAGTAATTTCCTCTAGAAGAGTTCATTGTAAGAATATACTTAGACTTCTTGAATTTTCAAAAGAGTTGATTTATAGTCTATATACTAGGAGGAGAATGTGACAAGCTATAAAACATCTCACCCATATTTTCTTTCTTTAAGTATCTTGTAGAATAAATTATATTATTTTAGGGGATTGATGACTTCTGCGTAGAAATTTGAGGCCAGCCAGATTTTTGATCCCTTAAAAATAACAGTTTTTTGGTCTGTTTGTTTTTGCTTTGTTGTTTTGTTTTCCTTGCCTGGCTGCTCATTGTTTTGTGGACTGAAATGGGTCAATTTTCCTGGTCCTGGTTCAATAGGTAAAGTCATCCTTTTCTTTTAGGAAATTTTTCTCAAATTGTATCTCTAAACAGTTGTTACATTTCATTAGCACTCTTGTTTTCTTTTGTATGGAATCCAAATAAATATAGGGTAGGTGTCCTTTTCATGTCTCATATTACCACCATCTTCTTTCCGACCATTTTTGTCTCTTTCTTTATATCTAGTTCATTTGCTTGCCTTATTTCTACCCTCTCTGTCCTCATCACGGCTGCCACAGTGTCTCCTGGCTTTATGAGGCTTCCCTTCTCTCCTTCTTGTCTATATTTCATTATTTTTCTCTTACTTCTTCCTTGAGCTCTTCCAGCTCACTTTTCATTCTTCCTACCACCTCACCATTTCTTTCCTGAATTCTTGCAGTTCTGCATTGTGACTGTTCCCTAAAGGGATGACTTTGTTTTTTTAATGAATGGCATCACATTTATTCACTATTTTCATCTACCCCAGTAACATTGTTCTAGAGAAATTTTTTTCTGAGTTTTTTTTTTTTTTTTGGTCACTAAAGGATGATGTTCTTTTCTTCCTCTTAAAATTTTACTTTTCATAGTTGCTGTATCCATTTTGTGTTCTTACATTTGTATCTGTATATTGTATGAGTTACAGGCTTCCCAGGTGGCTCAGTGGTAAGGAATCTGCCTGTCAGTGTTAGAAATAAGGGCTCCCCTTGGTTTGGGAAGATCCCCTGGGGGGGGGGGGGAAGAAATGGCAATCCACTCCAGTACTCTTGCCTGGAAAATGCCATGGACAGAAGAGCCTGGCAGGCTGTAGTCCCCGGGGTCACAGAGAGTTGGACATGGCTGACACGGCAGACATGCAGTAGCAGCTACTGTACAAATAAGGGCTTTCTGGAAGAGCTGTTGGTAAAAAGTTGCTGCACATGTGAAGAAATCAGGTATCCCCAGGCTTGCTAGTTTTCACAGAATCTCTTTTCAGATAAAGCCGGGCAAATTGCTGCCAATGTGGCTTTTGGGTATAACTCATGGACCCCCTGCATCCTCAGGCATCTTTAGCTTTGGGGGAGGAAGACTGTCCCCTCCCCATCCAATCCCACCAATACCATCTTTGAACCATCTTTGTAGACAGGATTCCAGCCACTGGCCCTCAGGGTGTGTCCATGAATACAGGATGTATATTTGTATTGGAGAATTATGGCGCCTGGTACTGTTGGTTCTCTCGCCTCCATTTCTCCTGACAGTCCCTGTGCAAACACGTTTCCTATCGGCCACCCTTGCACACATTGTAGAGCTTGTATTCCAGTTCCTCTGAAAATACCAGCTATTTTTTTCTGCTTTCCTTTTCCATGTTACTTTTTTTTTCAAGGTTTCTAAGAAGACTCTGTTTATTTAACTTATATGCAGAGTATATCATGAGAAATGCTGGGCTGGAAGAGGCACAAGCTGGAATCAAGATTGCCAGGAGAAACATCAATAACCTCAGATATGCAGATGACATCATCCTTATGGCAGAAAGTGAAGAGGAACTAAAAAGCCTCCTGATGAAAGTGAAAGTTGAGAGTGAAAAAGTTGGCTTAAAGCTCAACATTCAGAAAACAAAGATCATGGCATCTGGTCCCACCACTTCATGGGAAATAGATGGGGAAACAGTGGAAACAGTGCCTGACTATTTTTGGGGTCTCCAAAATCACTGCAGATGGCAACTGCAGCCATTAAATTAAACGACGCTTAAGACACTTACTCCTTGGAAGAAAAGTTATGACCAACCTAAATAGCATGTTGAAAAGCAGAGACATTACTTTGCCAACAAAGGTCAGTCTAGTTAAGGCTATGGTTTTTCCAGTGGTCATGTATGGATGCGAGAGTTGGACTGTGAAGAAAGCTGAGCGCTGAAGAATTGATGCTTTTGAACTGTGGTGTTGGAGAAGACTCTGAGAGTCCCTTGGATGCTTTTGAACTGTGGTGTTGGAGAAGACTCTTGAGAGTCCTTTGGACTGCAAGGAGATCCAACCAGTCCGTTCTGAAGGAGATCAGCCCTGGGATTTCTTTGGAAGGAATGATGCTAAAGCTGAAGCTCCAGTATTTTGGCCACCTCATGCGAAGAGCTGACTCATTGGAAAAGACTCTGATGCTGGGAGGGATTGGGGGCAGGAGGAGAAGGGGACGACAGAGGATGAGATGGCTGGATGGCATCACTGACTCGATGGATGTGAGTCTGAGTGAACTCCGGGAGTTCGTGATGGACAGGGAGGCCTGGCGTGCTGTGATTCATGGGGTCGCAGTCAGACACGACTGAGCAACTGAACTGAACTGAACTGAACTGAAGAAGGAAAAGGAAGAAAGTTGAGTTCACAGACATGTTTCTAGCAAAATTTTTCTCTTACTGATTTTTAAGAACTCTTTTTAATATTAAGAGTACTGTTGTCTTTTATAAACCCTCCAAATTTCACCGATTTTTCAATCTTTCCAGTTTTTTGCATAAATAAAATTTTAATTTTCACGTCATTGCTAAGTCACTTCAGTGGTGTCCAACTCTGTGCAACCCCATAGACAGCAGCCCACCAGGCAACCTCGTCCCTGGGATTCTCCAGGCAAGAACACTAGAGTGGGTTGCCGTTTCCTTCTCCAATGCATGAAAGTGAAAAGTGAAAGTGAAGTCTCTCAGTCGTGTCCGACTCTTAGCGACCCCATGGACTGCAGCCTACTAGGCTCCTCTGTGCATGGGATTTTCCAAGCAAGAGTACTGGAGTGGGGTGCCATTGCCTTCTCCGTTTCATGTCATTAGATCTATTTAATCATCGTCTATATCTCTTTCCTTTGCTTTCATGCTAAAATGACTTTCTCTACATTGAGATTATAAACTGGTAACATCTTGCAGCTAGATGTTTCTCCTGGATTTATTTTTTACATTGAACCTTTTAATCGATCCTAGATGTATGTTCATATATTGTGTGAAGTAGAAAATTATTTTTTCATTTTAATTATTGCAGTTTTATAATGTGTTCAGTGCAACTTCTCTATGTCACGTTTTCAAAATTATCTCTTTATGTTTAAGTTTTTTTTATCTGAAAAATAATTCTAGTTTGGAGATATCTATCCTCTATATTATAGCTGTAGCTATAAACACAGGTAATATATTTTAATTAATTCATCATGTAACAAATAATAATTACTTCCAAGAAAATACAGGTAAGAGGAAAAAAATGAGGCTCCATTAAAAACCCACACACAGTTAGGTTTAATGGTTCATGTGTATGGAAACAAAAAATACAATCAAGGTGGTGAATGGTTTAGAACTACTTCTCCCTCTACCTTCCTTTCTCCATTGACCTTCAGTCAAATCCCATCACTTTACTCCTCTTTCTATTAATAATCATGACTTGTGGGAAAAAACAATGCTTTCTTAATTCTAAGCAAGTATAATTTTAAATCTCAGCATACTCACCTAAACTAATTAAGTTTTTTTAAAAATAAATCCCTCTTATATTTTAAATCCCTAAAAAAAAAAAAAATAGGAGAAAAAATAACTTAAAGGAGAACTGAGGGACTTCCCTGGTGAAGTCCAGTGGTTATGGCTCTGGTGGTCCAGCAGTTATGACTCTGTGTTTCCACTGCAGAGGGTGGTTCCTTGGTGGGGGAAGTAAGATCCCAGACACTGAGTGATTTGGAAAAAAAAAAAATTATTTTTTTTTAAAAAGGAGAAGTGAGTAGAAAATAAAGTAAGAGAATTGTGTGAAATGCAGATTACAATACATTAGATACACTTTAATGCAACCTAATGGATTGCTGTCCAAATAAACAACAGCAATAATCCTACAGTAATAATAATTAGTCATGACAGGATTTCATTGGCTACCATTTATTGAGCTCTGGCTTGTCCAGCCTTGTGCAAAGCTCACATAGCATGTTATTCAATTCCTCATAAATACCTAGGAGGCAGGCAGCTCAGTTCCATAAAAAAAGAAAGTGGCGCTTAGGGAGGCTAAGAATGAGCCTGGGGTTAGGAGGTGGAGAGAAAGGATCAACCCAGGTCTGCCTGATTCCACAGCCTCCTAACCACTGTGTTTGCTTGAGAGAATTGTTCAGGGCAGTATCTCAGGAAAAAGTGCGTCTGGAGAAGCTGGTTTAGAGGGCAAACAGACCAGTAGGCCATAACTGTATTTTCCAGACATTCCCAGAAGCTCACTGGGGGCATACAGTTGTCATGAGTCACAGAGCCAGCACTGGAATCCTCTCTTCTTCCCCACCATCAAGGACTCACGACCAAAAGCCGCCACAATGGCCCCTAAGAGCGCTATTCTAGGATAGACAAGATGGGAGTGGTTAACTCAAGAGATCAGGAAACAGCAGAAGCAGCCTAGTTAGAGTGCCACTAGTCATGCATCAGACATTCAAGAAATATTTATTAAGAGCCTATCCTGTGCCAAACACACTTAGAGAGCTTAACCCAGCAACAAAGACAACGGACAAAGATTCCTGTCCTCCTGGAGCTTGCGTTTAAGTGTGGGGGGACAGACAAAAAACAGTAAGCAGCCAGTTAGGTCCTAGATCAGACTATAGTAATTGCTACAAAGAAAGAAAAATGACTAGGGGAGATGGGGGGCTGAGAGGCAGGGAGCAAGTGTTAGGATAGGGACGGTCACATCAAAGCAGTGTAGACTAGCTCATTCAAATGCTGAGGGTTTTGAACGTGGTGGAAACACTTGCTCTAATCTCTTTCCCTGTGACAATTCCTAAAGTCCTTATTGGCACCAATGTTATCATAAAAATCATCACTGAGATATTAGTATTATTGCTGGCTATCATTTATGAAGCAATTATAATGTGTCAGACTCTATGATGGAAAACATTTGACAAATACGATTTCATTCACTTAGCATTCATTTCATGTTGTCTTTTATTTCTCTTCATTTGGCACTTTGGACCAATCCTGTTTGACCTATGAGAGTGGTCCACAGAAGGTCCCACCATCACATCCTTCTTATTCCTCATGCGGGTTTGCACACCCCAGGCCCTCAAGCACAGCACACACAGACACTCAGAACATTTTTGCTGATGAATGTAAATAGACAAACAGTGTGAGGACCAAAACTAAGGATGGAGAAATCAAAGGGCAGGGGCCTGCATGCATAAAACCAGAAAGTTGTGGGAAGGAGAGCAATGGCCCTCAGTAAGGAAACAAAAGCAGGAGCATAGCTGACCACCCATTCTCTGCACTCCCCCTTTCTGCCTGTTGCCAATTTCTTCTCTTTTCCTTCTTCTTCCCCTCCCACTACTTTCAACGTGTCACTTTCCAGGGATGCTGCTTCAACTGCTCCTGAGCAGTCTGTACTCTCTCATAATTGATAAATGGAGGTATTTTCCAATAACCTTATAAATCACAGCATGCAAATGGTTACAGTCAGGATAGGGAAGAGGGACTCTGCTGGGTTACAGAAGCCATAAGTACCTTGAAAATAAAGAATAACCCTTGCAAAATGACAAACATAATTTCTTTTAGCATAATTGCCTGGCTAGGTATTAGCCATGAAATTACAGAAGAAGCAGCAAAAAAAAACACAAAAAAACCACCAACAACAGATATTTCTATTTTAAGAGAACAAAAAGGCATGATGTCTTCCAAAACAGTTTGTGATCATCAAATTACATAACCTGTTATGTTTTATCCCTAAATGGCTTATTTTTCACTGTTTTTTATCCTGTTTGCTGCCTTGAGTTCTCCCAGAAGTAGGTGGAATATGAATCTTTCATTAAATTTTTTATCACATGAGAAAAGAAATCACAAGCCAAAGTCAAAGAAATCAAAATATAAAATTCCTTGGGTATTTATCACTCTGAGAGATAAAGAGTTAACTTTTAAAAATATCTGACTTCTTTAATTGTGAAATCATTATTTTTGATTCAGTACTTTTAACATTCATAAGAGGGGCTTCTTTAATTCTGTGGGAAGCTTTGCTAACTGTAAAATATTTCCAAGATTGTTTACAGCCAGGAATTGTGGGGTTTTGTATACAGGATGCTATTGTTATGATTCAACCTAAAGAAAGCCAAATTAAAACTGATTTACTAAATAGGTTAAGGATAGCATACTTATTCACGATTTCAACCCTATTTCATGCTTAGACAGGCAGATCTTAATTATACACAAAAGAATACAAATGTTATTAGCATGATAATAATTATTTAGAAGGTGTCCTCTTTTTAAAAAAAATTAAACCAGTATTGTCATTCGTGCAGCTACATTTTTCAACAGAATGACAGCTTTGCTAGTCACAGATATGTTCAAAGTACATATACAATATTCAAAGCTGTACAGCAGACATGTTATCTGCAGGAGCTGGGATACGCAGTGCCAGCCACGCACTGCACACTAATCATTATGTCCTACCCAAGGTACTACATGCAAATACAATCCTTTGTGACATTTTGTCAAATATTTTGAGGATTCTATACTCCTTATCACACCTCCATCCCCGTGTCCTCATCAACAATCAGGCACCCAGGAATCAGTTCCACGGATGGCACGGACTTGAGCTAGTCACACACACAGCATTGTGCCAAATTAATGAAAAGAAAATTAAAGATTTACACAGAAGTGGCTAACAGGCAGGGCATGGGCGAGGCAAATTCAAGTTCATATTTACCACCTTGTGTATGGCAGAAGCCTTGGGAAAAGCAACTTTACCCTGGATTTGTGTAGTAAGAGATGTAAACATTACCTATAGTATTCAGCATATGACATGATGGATAAATCAATTTAAAGGTCCTGCATTTGGAAAACCTACGGCAAGGGTCAATACCTATAGTCAATGAGTCCATATATGATCTGATTGAGAAAACGTAAAAACATTTCAAGACTCAGGAGTTGGCTACAGTACAAGGCATGCATTTTTGAACATTGATTTGCCAGAAGTGTATCTGTTGTCTGTTGCTCCAGGCTGGCATTTTTAATTATTTCTGGGACAAATGGATCTGTGATACACAGAAAATCTGTAGGGCTTCTTGTCAAATTAATAAAATAATAATGAAAGTGGTCATCTCAGACTGCAAACTGTCAGAAATCCTTGAGAGATCTATAGCCATCTTCGTGGCTGAGCAAACTTACACGCCCCTTCATGCCGTTTTAAATCCTAAGTGGGGTGACATAAACTAGATTGCGTTATGTCCATTGTATACAATGACACCTACTGTGACAAAACCCGACTATGTTTAATGACCTTTTTAAATCTTATACCTAGAGTCCATAAAAGCATTGTAATTCAGTTGTAAAACATACTTTAATAATCAAAATGCAGCTGTTAAAATAGCATTGCTCATAATTCTAACTTGAGGCAAATTTTTTTTTTTTGTTTTTTAATGCAGAAGAGCAGACCACAGTTTAAAATTCCTATGAGGTCACTATTGGCCATTACAGTGTTTTTTTGCAACTTAATAATAGATGTTTTAAAGTTTAAGTGCAGCCTCAGGCACTCATAAGCATTTATTACAAATCGCTGGTTGCCTCCCTTATGCAGAGAGGAATAACATTTACATACAGTAGCACGGATTAATAAGATAAAAAATTTGAGAAAGCCGTCAGTCAGGGAGTGAAACTGGTGCTAATAAAGCCCACTATATTCTTCGGAAATATCAAGCCGTCTGTTCCAATATTTTGCCATTCCCCATGAGGTATACAAATCCAAATCAGATAAGTCTCAAGCAATGCCAAAGACATGCTGCTCTGCTCTCCAGCGGCACCCGGCTGAATCTTTTATTTATCTTCAGAGCAATTGTACATTCTGGTAGACGAAAGACTGAAATAAACTGAACATCACTCATCAGAAAGTTTCATAAAACGGGCCCTCTCCTCCTTGTTTGCTAAACCATGATTAGTGAGAAAAATGCACTGCAAAGTATGTATCATGGTAAGGAAACATAATAGTAGGCATGGGACCTCTGTAAGCAAAGGCTAGTTAAATAGAACCACATCTTGCCGGAGTTTAAAATGATGCTTATGTGAAATCAGACCTCGAGGAGACAAAATTGCTTTCGGAAAGGAGACCACCACGAACCTGGCCGCTTCTCCCCTTTTGGGGTGGCTCAAACCCAAAGGTGCAGGGGAAAGAGAAAACAAAATAGCACACATAATTTCACGCGACGATTAAGCTGCAAAGATCCTTGTTATAGCAAATCACTGTGTCACTCTCTCTCAAACTGCAGCATAACGAAACTGCACGTAAAATCATTTCTGCCCCTCGGAACAGTGCTAATTAAAAAGTACAACCGTTAGTGTTCTGATTGGGGATGAGGCTGCCCGTTCTTTCCAGCCCAAGTGAACATTGATAAAGGAAATTTATTTATTTATACATAATTATTATTGTTACCCTACTGAACAGTGCTGGGGATTTAGAGAAATGAGACGCCACGGTTCTAATTTTTCTTCAAGAAGTCTGCCATATTAACTCCATTGAATAATTACTGAAAAGTAATACACTCGTGTAATATTACCTTATGCAAAATTGCATTAATCAAAAAGTAGGCCTGCTGCAATCAAGCAATTTGGGGGTGGGGAAGGCATGCATGCATGGCATATTTTCCTCAGGACTTCTTTTCCTTACAGCAGGGTATTAACTAATAGTTTTGTAGCAATGATCTCATGAAAAAAAAAAGGAAGTAAATCAGAGAGGGAAAAAAATACAGCCCTGGTTTTCACATAGAAAGGGCCACACAAATGGCAAAGGCATGACCAGTTACTATCTTGACAGCTTCCTCCATGGCTCAGATTCTGTACACAATAAAATAAATCCTGCCTGACCTCTCCAAGGAGCCAGACCATTGTTCTCCACACGAAGAAGTAAACGTAGATGCTTAATTACACCCAGGCAGCTTTACAGAACATGGGGCTTAGGATACAAAATGAACAGTTTCCTGTTGCAGTAGGCTTTCTTTGGAAATTAAGGGGGAAAAAATGTATACATGGGGTAGATCATTCCAGGTGCGCGTGAAACGTGGCAAATTAGTAAGGCTTCTTGTGCATACATAATGTCTCATAAATACTGGAGTCCTAACGGCACTAATGCAAGTGCAATCATTTTTATAGCCTTTTGTCTTGTAAGTTTTGCTGAGAAAAGTGGAAGGTACCCCTCGGATTAGAATGAAGCCCTGCGCCATCACTGGGGATGAAACAGCATTTGTTAGAAATGTGTATTTCATGTATTTATTTTGAAAAGGCCCGGCGGCAGAGTGGCCGGCTGGGCTGCTGGTTATTTTGTTGTTGTTTGGGTTGTTGTATTTTTTTTTTTTAATATTCTTCTTAGTGTCCATGGCTGTGAAGTGTGGTTTCTTCCACCAGCCTCTCCCAGGCTAGCTGTGAATAGTGCCCATTTTGAGATTAGGAGATTAGGTTATTCATCACTTGAGATGCTCCCCGCTGTGCTGCCACTATCAGAGCGCAGCCAAATCAAAACATCTCTGGAAGGCATTTCAGAATAATTGAATGCATCATAATTTCCCTATTAATACATATCTCATATTACAGATTATGCATGAAATGTTCACATTATCTGTTACTTTTTGTTAACGTCGTGCTCCTTGCCAGTAAATTTAATACACAGAGTGAATCAGCATGCTATGATGAAGGGATAGGTTACTGATAGCCATTTTTTTTTCAGGATTCAGTAGAAAATTAAAGTAAATCGATCATTTTATAGCCCCACTGGAATGGCTACAAGGGCATGTTGCTAAGCAAATGGTAATTTAAATGTACTGTGTAATTTTTCTACACAATTTACTGAAGGCAGATTTTATTTCTCAGTTAATATCAGATGCTCTTTATCTGTTAGTGCATGATAGACAAATTATTAATCTATGTTTTAATCAAATGCTGCAGCTTGACAACTGGTCATGTAGGCAGTATAGGAGTTAAATCCTGTATCCTGGAAGAATATGACTAATATTAATACCTGGAAAAAGACAGATGATTAATTCAATATTCACTTGTATAAAAAGCATGCACTAAATTCTAATGAAAAGTAATCAGAATAATCCTAATAAAATTTAATAAAAATGTCTACATCTCATAATAAAAAGTTCTATACAGTATTTTCAAATTGATTGTACATTTGCATTCCATGAAAGTTCTGGCCAGAGGGGAGAAAAAAGATGCCCTTTTTTAAAAACACTTTAAGATTTTGGCAATATTTTAGATGTAATATAGAAGCATATAACTATGCACTGAAATATAATAACCACTTAGGACATTTTAGCCCATGGTGAAAACTTGTCTTCTTGGGCACATGCAAATAGCAAATAACTCTTTTTCTTTTTCTTAAAAAAAAGACCTTACCCTGGATATTAGGATAGTTTCAATTTTATAATACATCAAAAGCTCCATATTTTAAGACAAAAAAAATACATGAGAGCATTTGGGTTGATGACACCCATCATTTTTCTGAAATTAAAAAAGCAAGAGAAGGAGGGCTCCATTTACCCTTCAGGTTGCTCAAGTAAATGTAAGATCTTCCTGCTGCTGGTGTACAAAATGTATTATTGTCATTAATGAAAAAGTTAATGGGCCATTTTCTTATATATCAATTTACATTTTACAATTTGAGTATACAAATGATATGTACAGCAGAGAGCTGATTATTTTTGCTCAAGGAAATAGTTTTAATGTGTTTTTATGGACATCAAATGTTGTGAATAATGATGCATCCACAGAATGCAAATAGGATGACAGTTCTTGGGCTGTGATCAACAGTCCTTGGATAAAAGGTCTGCTGGGACAATGGTGTTCTGTGGAGGGCCTGAACAGTAAAAAATGGCAAAGGAGGAGGACACCGGAATATTCACAAGGTAGACTAGCAGATGGGGTTTGGAGTATGTCACTCACATCGAGACAGCAGATAATACTCCCAGTATTAAGAGAAACATGTATTTTAAAGAGAACGTGTCTCTGTAGCAGTGGACTGCAGAATGCAAAGATACTGCTGATAAAATCAATTTCTGAAATTAGATATGGCTCACCAAATAAGAAACGGATTTTAATAACATACTGATACTACAGTCTCAAATATCTTTGGTCTACTAACTTACATGTGTGGGGATCACTTCTCCTACCCACTTAAATAGCAGTCACTGCTGTAAACAAATAGAAATATCTCCAGGAATACTACACAACAGAGTCTTCTCAATGAGATGTCAAGAAAAATCTGACACAAAATGAGTGCCTGTTCCAAAGGCATGGAAGAATGTCAGATCTTCTGCAAGACCACAACAAGTATCACAGAAGAGCAGCTATTCCCTTTACCAGTCATTGAAATTTGTGGCCATCAGCACGTTATATGCTCTTTCCCAGCATACCTGAACCTATAAAGGATAACTGAGCATCGTGAACCTGTAAAGGATAACTGAGCATCGTGGAGAGCAGCCAAAAGCACAAATGCCCATCCACCCACCATTCCAGAACTGATGTCACCAATTTCTACCTGGGATTGGAGGGTTATAACATTGACCTGTACACGCACACACACACACACTCAGGCTATGTTAGCAGAATGCCAAAACATCTGTAGAGAAGGGAAAACCTTAGCCAATTGTTCATTTCTCCCTTTTCATCTGCATGTTTGATAAAAGGGACTCAGTAATCTCCCATCAGTGAGAATTCTCATTGAAATAAAAAATTTTGACAAGAGAAGAATAAAAGTAAGGCTGAGCTACCTACTTACAAAAAACAAACAAACAACAAAAAAACCCTGGGTAAATAATTTCTAAGGAGCTAAGTATGAGTAAATTTGAAGGAAATGCTGTTAAGACCACTCAAAACAAAAAGCTTTGCAAACGATTTTGTACCTATTTCTTTAAGAATTTAAAAGAGAAAGGGGCCTCAGACAGCAGGCAGTATCCATGATAAGCTGCATCAGGAAAAATTAAATTAAATGGGAAATAAATCCTATACCATTTACATTTTCTATAAAACATTGGGATTTCCCAAACCAACAACAATGAAGCAACACTGGAAAAGTATATTATTATATGCCCTCAGTATAAACTAAGAGAAACTAAATGTAAAGAGATAGCTACCCATATGTGAATATAAATAAGAAACATTATAGAGATGGAAAAATTGCTCTCCAGGATGAAATGCAGTAATGGAAGTGGAAATACATTGCTCTGGGAATCCAGCATTATCAAATCTTTATTTTTCAGTTTTTTTCAATAATGCAAGAATTGACAAATTGTCAAGGTTTTTGTTCCAGGATTACTTTCTGATATATTTCTTTTACCACTTCCTCCTCTGCCCTCAAGAGCTCACCTTTAAGTGTTTTAGCCAACAATTAGCAAAGTCTCCTGAACTGCCTTCATAAACCCTGCCTAGACAAGTGCACAATGAAAACAACGACTGCAAAAGTGAAAAATCCCACCTTCGAGACTTCCTTCCCCCAAACAAGCACAGTTATGAGTTGAGGGAAATGGGGGACCCATACGCTTGTATTGAAACCAAGATAACTGGAATTATTTGATATGTGAAACACTGAGTACCAAAATAATTAAATTTGGAAAGGCTCCTAGAAAATTATTTAAGCTCCCAGCATTCCTTCAAAGAGAATGTCCTTCCCACCCACCTCTATCCAAAACAAAGTTATTTCTTTAACTTCTTCCTCTGGTCTGGAAATCAACGTGCCTACATCCTCTTATATTTGAATTTATTTTCTCTGCCAAGATCCAGCAGCAGTGCCTTTAGGCACACATAGGAAATGAAGTAGGTTGGATCTGCTATCTTTAGCTAGCCTTCCATGCATGACTAAAAGCTGAAGAGAGTTAAATGACCTCATATATATATGAACTATTGTACAATAAAACTGTTTCCTCCAAAAAAAAAAAAACTATGAACATGGTTCATATATACATATGCATATATGTATGTATATATATATACACACACACACAAATATATATGCATATGTCTGCCTGCAATGTGGGATACCTGGTTTGACCCTGGGTTGGAAAGATCCCCTGGAGAAGGGAATGGCTACCTGCTCCAGTATTCTTGCCTAGAGAATTCCAGGGACAGAGGAGCCTGACCAGCTGCAGGCTATGGGATCACAAAGAGTAGGACACGACTGAGCAGCTAACACACACACATAAAAGCATTCAGTTCAGTTTAGTCGCTCAGTCACATCCAGCCCTTTGTGACCCCATGGAATATAACATGCCAGGCTTCCCTGTCCATCACCAACTCCCGGAGCTTGCTCAAACTCATGTCCATCAAGTCGGTGATGCCATCCAACCATCTCTTCCTCTGTTGTCCCCTTCTCCTCCCGCCTTCAATCCTTCTCAGCATTGAGGTCTTTTCCAATGAGTCAGTTTTTTGCATCAGGTGGCCAAAGTGTTGGAGTTTCAGCTTCAGCATGAGTCCTTCCAATGAAGGACTGATAAATGTATACAGACACCTAAATGCACACAGACACATAAATGCATACAGACATATATATGTGCTTTTCAATCCTGACATGAAAGCATAAGTTTAAACATATATATACATCACCACATAGGTTATTCAGTTAATGAAGTTTTATTGTATAGCTTAAATATACTATTTTTAGTATAGTTGAGTATATTATCTTCAGCATAATTTAGAATTTATTCAGTGCATTTCCTCCACCTGATTAGCCAAGAAATCAAAAGTGCCAATGGACTCTCAGTATTTCATCAAATTAGAAGGCTGGTATTCATAATTTGAATTTCAGCAAAACCTATGTTTCACTTTTCTAATTTGGATCTAAAAATCTCACTCCAACTTTACAAAGAAAGTGGAAGTGATCATCTCTCACAGAATAGGGTATCACTTGAAAAATATCCAACAGTCAAAAGATTTTAACTTGGAAAGCCAGAAAATGATGAAATAGCTTGTTCCAATCATCCAGCAGAGTCACCATTTTAGAAACATATCCAATGCCCCCTTTTTCTCACGAATAAGTTATAAAATTAATAGGATCAAAACAGTGAAAAAGTCATCTATTATCCCAACCCTACAAAATAACCTATATTATTTTTTCCACATCTTCCAAATTTGAAATATGCATACATTTTACATATAGCAGACAGCACTTGCATCAGACTTTTTCACTTAAAGCTATGGAATAGGCATTCGTCTTGCTTATCATAACTGGTCTTCAAAGAGACGATCTTTTTCATACATAAATATTTTTTCAGTCGGAAGCAGTATAGTAATTTTGTTTTTAAAGAGGAAGCTGTTGCCTTCTGATGGAAAATAAAGAAGTCAAGGTCAGCAGGATCATATTTGAAAGCCTAATCTTTCTTGAATTGGTGTCAGTACCTGTGATCGACCAGGCTTCTTACTAAACAATGAACTGAGAGTCCTAGCTTGGAAGGCAAAACTTTTATTTTGTTCATAGTCTCAAATGGTAACAGAACTAAACCAACCAAGATCTCTGAAAAATGTAGAGGTTGCACTCACACCTGTCCATACCTAAGGGACAGAGTTTCTCCCAACAAAAGGCTTTTTCCAAAGCAAAAAAAAAAAAAAAAAATCATTTGCAAATTTCAAACTCTCTTTTTGGAGCTTTCTCCAGGATAATGAAGCTTTATAGCAGCCACGATCATTTGTGGATACATTTTGTAGCCAAATGAAAAATACATGGAAAACATCTCACAAAAATGGACCAAATCAATAAAGCAAATGAATGCTTCTCCTCAGCACTCAGCAGGCACAGCCTTATTTTCCCACCATTCTACAATCAGCAATCTAGCTTGAAAAATAAAAAGAATATTTCACCACAAATTGACTGCATTTAATAAAATGCAAGCTCTCCTGCCCAGACAGAGAAAATTTGAAATCAATAGTCAAATTCCCCATCTTCTTTTAAGTGAGAGAAACTAAGATGTAACTTTATTGTTGCCTCATGAATTATCCCATGGTTCTTCACGTTGTGGCCAGAACTCTGCCAATTGTTCACTTCTCAGGTAAAGAAGAAAGACAAAGCACAGGAAATAAATCAACAAACGACTGTCTCCTTTGGCAAACAGATGAATTAGAAGGGAAAATAATTTCCTTCTTAAGAATATCAGGACACCAATAGTTGAAATGTATTGTTAGAAAGTATACTACCATTTTTTAAATTGAGAGCTTCCTCTCAAATGGATTTTTGTAGCACTGTAAAAAACAAACAAACAAACAAACCATGTAGTATTGAATATGTTTAAGGAAAAAAAAAGAAGAAGATGTTTAATATGGTGCTTCAACCACCATAGGGGTGAGGGAGTACTTTCAAACTGGCACCAAGATGGACACCTGGGCAAACAGAAACTGTGGGCAATGTTTTAAGACTCCAACCACCCTGGTAAAGCCTCTGCCAAGTAAGCTTGGGAGGAAGAATGCTCCTGAAGGGCCAGAGTTGCCTGGCCTTCTCTGTTGATTGGAATTTGCACATGTAGAAAGGTCCCAGGGCAAAATTTGTGGCACTCCGCTGCCCCCTTGTGTCCAATTTGGCACCAGCATGAACTACACCAAACCTGTTTAGAAAGCAGAGCTGGAATTTCTTAAATCGTACAAGGTAGGGTGGGTAAGAACTGAAATGTTCTATCTCTGCATCTGTGAAAAAGTCAGCTGCTGGTGCAATGAGAGATTTCCACACTGCTGCTTCCTCACATTTCCGATGTCCTTCACCTTAACCCCTTGGCTGAATTTCAGCTGGTGATAAACCAGAAAGAACAGTCTTGTATCCCTGGCTTCTGGACCCCCAAAACAAGGAAAATCATTTTAGATAGAAAAATGTTATGTGCTTATTACCAAGATACAGAAAAAACGAGATAGGATTTAGAGTTCTTTTGATAGAGTCTTGCTTAGCTTCGGATCTCTACCAAATTTTGAGTCTTGCCAGATTATTTTTATACATTTTCCATGACAGTAACTATTTCACTCCATCATCACTATTATGTTTTCTAAATGCAAAATGACTCTAGAAAATTGGGCCACCAATGGATCCAAGAACGTAACTACATTTAGCAGCTCCATTCTCACTCACCTATACATACCTCAAAGCATTACAAACCAATTCGACATGTAATAAAGCTTGGAAATTTTTCAAATTCAATGTTGGGTTGAGGGTGAAGGACAATGTTCGCCATAAATATAAATTCGCTTCTGATGTTTATCTCTGTAGATGGTTTGACTGCAGAACCGGAATTGGATTGCAGTTCTGTCTGCTAGAATTACCGGGGACCCATCTACGCCTTCTCAACACATTTATTCACACATCTCCAAAGACATTCCAAAGTGGAGGTTGCATGCTTCCTTTGATGGAAATGACTGTTGAACATTTCAAACTTCATATTGTATCAAAGAATGGGGGGAGAAGGGAGCCAGTGATAAATCAGAGAAACAAAAGGCAGGGAAAGAGAAGCAGTCAGAAGGGAAGTGCACGAATGGAAAGGGGAGAGAATACCGTGAATCAGGCTACAGATTTCAGTGAGAAGGACTTTTCTGTCTGTCTCCAGTGGAAAGAGAGTACAACTGTTGACTCCCTTTTGCTCTTTTTCTGGAAATCATTAGAAATACACGTGGGAATTACAGGGCTGCATGGATGGCTGTCTTTATGCTGCTGGTAACACAGTGGTCCTCGTGGGCAATGGATGTTTCCTCTGTTCACCTTCAAAGGTAGGGTAATGCTGGGCCATTCTACCACCACTGCCACTCAGTAAACCCCTCGTGTGAATTACCCAGTTCGCTTCCAACAAGATGAAGAGGGAAATCCTTTGGTGATTGTTCAGGATAGTAAACCACTGCTAAGCAACACTTACATTGGACAATTCCATCCAAAAAAGAAAAAAAAAAACACCAAACAGGCTAGAAATTGAGGAAAGAAAAGTGATTTTTTCCCTCCAATCTTAAATCACAGCCTCCTTCACATCTTGCAATAAGCGTGCGGCATGATTTCCATCCTCATCTGCTGTCCATAGTGCATTTACTCAAGATGCCTTTCTTTTGATCAGAACGGTTTGTACTTCTGTGCCCCATGCCCCCTGCAACTAGTGACATTTATTTAAAAAGAAAACTCATTCTAAGGAGGGTCGAAAGTCCCCGGGGGAATAGTAACTGCCACAAACAGGGATTGAATCTATCACCTTGACCTTTATCCCAGTACTATTCAATCCAGGATTTGTCTTGACACAGAGCCTTACTTAGAGTACTCACGAGGTAAGGTCAAAAGTAACGTGTTCCACTAGTAGCAAAGTGTAAAAGTGTGTCAGTGATTTTCTTTGCTACAGACATAGACAAGTGTAGCTTTAAAGTTATCCACGAATTAGAGATACGGTAAATTGTATTTCAAGTTTTTGCCTTGAGAGATGAGAGAGGAGGTATGGGGTTATAGTTGATGTCCCCTCTCACATAGAGCCAAGGGACTCAATGCCTGACCCCTTGACCAGGAATAACCACCGGAAAGAATATTTCCTAGAAGAGTTAAGTCATTGTTTTCTATAAAAAGAGGCTTCCCTGGTGGCTCAGATGGTAAAGCGTCTGCCTACAATGTGGGAGACCCGACTTCTATCCCTGGGTTGGGAAGATCCTCTGGAGAAGGAAATGGCAGCCCACTCCAGTACTCTTGCCTGGAAAATCCCATGGACGGAGGAGCCTGGTAGGCTACAATCTATGGGGTCGCAAAGAGTCGGACACGACTGAGCGACTTCACCTCACCTTCACCTTTCTATAAAAGGGACCTTCAGCATAGAGTTCAGAGAAGGCGATGGCACCCCACTCCAGTATTCTTGCTTGGAAAATCCCATGGACAGAGGAGCCTGGTAGGCTGTGGTTCATGGGGTCGCTAAGAGTCGGACACGACTGAGCGACTTTACTTTCACTTTTCATTTTCATGCATTGGAGAAGGAAATGGCAACCCACCCCAGTGTTCTTGCCTGGAGAATCTCAGGGACGGGGGAGCCTGGTGGGCTGCTGTCTATGGGGTCACACAGAGTCGACACGACTGAAGTGACTTAGCAGCAGCAGCATGGAGTTGGACTGGAAGGATGACAGAAAGAATGATCCCCAATGACTGACTGCCTGGATGGAGAAGCCGAGAACTAACTCCAGGAGTCTAGGTTCACATATTCAAAGTTAGAGAATCTATCAGTTGTATCACCCACATTTTGCCTGAAAACATCTTCCTCCTGGATCATCTCATAACTCATTCCCTTACTTCATGCAGGTCTCTGCTCAAAAGTCATCTTTTTGAAGAGGTCATTCCTGATCACCCTAGTTAAAAAGATAACCCCACCTCAGACACTCTCAATTCCCTACACTCTGCTTTATTTTTCTCTGCAGCACCTATTACCACTTGACATTATAGTGTCCAGGCTTATTGGCTATCTCCCCCCATAGAATGCAAACTCTAGGATGGTTCTGTCCACTGCTGTGTCTCCAATGCACAGACGAGTGTCTGCAACAGTAAGTGCTCACTACATACTGGTGGGATGGCCAATGGATTGAACGTACCTCTAAGTATTCCCTGAATGTAAACATGCCTTAAGAAATGCTGGAGAAGCCCTGCTCCAATCAACCGTCATACACTTCTCCAATTCTGGAATGGCTTCCCTGAGAGTACACTCAGCAGAAAGCGCTCAAAGCCCCAGAGTTAACGTAACTGAGTATTGTGATTTATGATTCTCAAACTTTTCTCACGCCTCGGAATCACCTAGCGAGCATGCTCAAAATCTGATAACCAGGCCCAACTCCTCAAGTTTCTGATTCAGCATGCAAATGCCTGAGAATCTGAATTGTTGATAAGCTCCCAGATGATACCGATACTCCTGGTTTGGAGACCACAGTTCAGTATTACTTTCTCTCCAAAATCCAAGAGCTATGGCAGCAGTGAATGGTTGTTAAATACTTCAAGAAATTAGAACACAAGAGATATATGGAGTCCAATATGTATTTTCCCTATATTTTTAAGAGATGGCTTGCCTGCTGTGAGTTGACTCAGCATGGACTGAGTGCTTTCCTCTCCTTTCTCATTAATGATACTTGCGTGAAAATGGTTGAAGAAAACTTATGTGAACCATGCAGAAGTCAAGAGAGAAGTCTCATGAGGGCTACAAGTTCTTGAACTGTGCAAATCTCTCAAGAGTTTTGATTCAGAAGGAAATGTTGGTGCTTGATGGGGTGAGGAAGGTGGGGAGGCCCTCCATTAGGTTAATGTCAACTTTGAAATGGTCACAGGAAGCACAGTTTAGCCTGGCAGTTAGTGGCAAGCAGCCAAGGGGCCTAGGGTTACCAAAGCTTACCACACAGAGTATGGCTGTAAAGTCATGCTATCAGTTATCTGGCTCAGCCATCTGTGGGGCTTGTTGCTTTGAAATGTCCCTCTTGAGTCTTTGGTTTTCACCTTTCTCTTACAAACAAGGAGAAAAAAGAATTGAATGTAATTTAATGTTTTCTAAAAAGGCAGATACTATGTCATTCACAGGGCCCTGGCTCCCATCTCATTGCACAACTGTGGTGATGGATCCTTAGCAAGATGGATACAGAACAAGTTACCACTAAAGTCCAAGGTAAAGAGTCCTCTTATGGTTTCAGATTGTCAGGGAAAGGAAACCCAGCCCTTCTGCAGCAACTTACTTAGAAAAGGCTTCATAGAGCATGAGTGGATGAGCCAAAGACAGAAAATTCCAATGTTTCTGTTAGGTGTTGGTTTTTTATCAATTGATAGGACTAATTCACTGTGGACACATACAGTAAAATCTTGGCTTTGTGCATTAAAATATAAATGTTTCAAAGGCCAAAGATCCTATACCATTAATGCCTTCTGAAGAGACACAGAAACATTGGAATCTTCTGTCTTTGGCTCATCCACTCATGCTCTATGAAGCCTTTTCTAAGTAAGTTGCTTTTTTTCTGTACCTGCCCCAATAAAGTGAGTCACTTAGTCATGTCCTACTCTTTGTGACCCCATGGACTGACTATACAGCCCATGGAATTCTCCAGGCCAGAATACTGGAGTGGCTAGCAGTTCCCTTCTCCAGGGGATCTTTTCAACCCAGGGATTGAACCCAGGTCTCCCACACTGCAGGTGGATTCTTTACCAGCTTAGCCACCAAGGAAGCCCCAGTAAAAGTAAGGTATATCTTTCAAGGAGAGAGATGTCCACTTGTCACTCTCTTCCATCCTAAAAGTGCTACTTAGATGTATTTAAGGTTTGGTTAGACGTGAAGCTGCTCTCGCTCATGTGCTATTTTCTACCGTAAAAATCCTTCTAGCAGGAAGCCATCTTCCCATTCTGAAACTTTATTTATTTCTGTTACTCCAGATGTATGTGCCAATCAGTTTAGCTCCTGCCAATTCTTGTTTATTAATAATACTAACGAAAGAATTGAAATTCTACCAGATTTCAATCTCTTTTTTTTTTCATGCCTCAATAATGAGTCCTAAAAGAGATGAATTCTGATATTGTCTCAGCAACTCAAAGGACTAGGTACGATCAAAAATTGTCTGGCTTTTGCCCACCTTGCACGAACTCAGGAGGGCTACTCATGCTGCTAACTGCCACTGTGTATATGCAGATAATTTGCATTTTCATTGTTCTTTATTTTATGTTATTAGTTATTCATGAGATGAATATCACATTCAACAACTAATCTATAAAGCTTTTGCTTTAAATAACAATGTGTCGTTTTTGTTGTAGGAGGTGGAATGGAGGATGGATGTCCCATTTAGAAACCTGTACAAAGAATTGAAAAAATGAATATATGAATGACATGTAAGCTCTTCGTTGCCATATGTAAAATCAGGATCTCAAAGAGAGTGGCATTAGAGTTGGGAGAAACAGACTGTACTACATGGGTCTGAACATATAAGAGCCATATTAGCCAGCTGGACCTACTGAGAAAGGTCCCTCACCAGCCAGCCAAAGGGAAGAGAAGGTCAGGTTTAACCATACTATGTAATGAACCTGTAAATGACTAATTATTCCTCTCACCAAACAGCACAATCTGCATGTGAAGCGAAAACTAACCCAGAATGCATCTGAACTCATTTTTTTGTTCAGTTGGATATAGTCCAAGTTTCATACCATTGCTTTCTACTTTTCCCAATAAAGGCTCATGTCTATATTAACACAAATTGGAAAAAAAAAGGAAAGATTCTGTGCTCTTTCTTGGTTTCAGGAAAGAGTACATGAATTCAGTAAAAACCATTCAAATTTGAGTGTGAGGTCCCAGCTGTATGTGTTGGGGTGGGGGCTTCTGTAGGCGTGTGCATACACTGTATACTACGAATACATGTTTAGCTGTACATCCTTACCTATTTTGGTATGAATGTTGATATAGATAATCCTTAAATAAGTTACTTTTAAAAACAGATCAATGATTTCATTTACCTGGAGGAGAGCACAGGGCCACCACAATTCTCGAAGGATTTCACCACAATCCCACTGTGGTTATCTAGTAGGAGTTGTTTCACCTTGGAGGCAGTGATTTGCTAGACCTTGACTCACTTAGGAAAGAGGCAACTACCTCTCCCAGGGAATAAAAAATCCATAAGGAGAATCCCGATTTTTCTCAATAATACAGATTTGAAACTCAGAAACTCTGATAGAAAGATACTGGTGGCAGCAGTAATATGACCTAACACTATGGATAAAATAGAGAAAAATAGCAATCTGTGATTTAAGATTTTTGAAGAAGGGAAATTCATCTTTTCATCCTTTCATCTCCCCCATCATCTCCTGTTTGGTAAGTGTCGAAGGATAATGATAACAGCAATGACAGCTAATAGTTACAGGACTTCCTCCGTGCTGGGCACAGTTCCAAGCACTTCACAGGTTTCAATTCACATCATCCTCAAAGCCACCCTGCCGTGAGTTACTATGGTCATCCCCATTTTGCAGATGAGGAAACTGAGGCATGGAGAATTTATGAAACTTTACCAATGCTACAGAGCTAATCAATGGAGAAGGGAATTTATATTCAGAGGATCTGGCTCTAGAGTCCAGCCACATAATGGCTGTGCTAAATTGCCTCTTATTATACAGTATAACAATTCCTGAACATAATTGATGATTTTATTGAGAAGCTGAATTCTATTATCTCATACTGAAAATGGAAGTGCATGCAAACCTGAAAAGTCACACCTAAACTCTAGGAATACCAAAACATTACACACAGAAACACACATACACACACACAGACACACACACACACACACACACACACACACACACACACACACACACTGGAGTTTACGGAAACATATGTTACAGCCACAGTTAGCTTAAAATTACTGATGTTCCCTGATGAAATTTGATTCTTTGAAATTTTACAATCTATTTGGCCACTGAAGCCCCTCAGCTTCCTTTCTGATGTTACTACTGCTCCTTCAAGCTGTCTCAGCTCAGACTCATGTGGAGCTACCCAAACTGCGGCTGTCATACCTCCTTTCCCAAGACCACACTCCTGCTTCAAAGCTGGGATGGACTGCCTTACAGGTTCCACTGCAGAAACAGCAGAAACTGAGCCCAGACCCACAACAAGCCAGCTTCTCCCTGATGTTCTACTGAGGTCAAAGGCCCATTGCAAGGGCAAGTGACGAGCAAACCAGTGGGTCCTGTCTGGGAATAATAGGAACAGACAATAATTCTCTTTTTTCAATTGGGGTATAGCTGTTTTACAGTACTGTGTTTCTGCTACACAATGAAAAGAATGAGCCGTATAAGTTTATAATATCCCTTCCCTCTGGGATCTCCCTCCCAACCTCCATCCCACCCACCTAGGTCATCACAGAGCACAAAGCTGAGCTTTCTGTGCTATAACACAGCTTCCCACTCTTTGAAAGGAAACTTATTCCTTGCTTGAGGACAAACCTCTTTGACAATGCACTGATGCTATCTGAATGCTTCAGAAGTTCTAAACTATTCCCCAATTATATACTTTAGCAAAAAAGGAAAAGAAAAAACTGTACAATGAGGTATGTTCATTGTAAGAAAAAAATAGAAAATAGATGAAGAAAAAAAAGAGTTCTAATTCCTCCAGATTTTTCCACAGACAAATGCTTACAAAGTGGGAGAATAATATTTTAATAGATTTCAATTTTATCATAATCATCTTTCAATATCCATTATATACATCTCAAGCATCATTTTTACAGTTTGTGGGATTATTCTTCCTAAAAGAATTCCCTGTTGCCAAGCTTTGCCATTGCTTCTGAGCTCTCTCTGCTTTAAGCATCATGGCAGGGACTGAGCCACGAGCAGATCAGTGGAGAGGAAGAGCTTTAGGTTCAGAGTGGCTCTAAGTCCTAAATAGCTGTGTAACTTGGACACTTGGACCTATTTTATAAAATCTTCTCATGCCTCATTTCACCATCTGTTTCAGGGGAGAGTAATTGTAAGAACATAGCTCGTCGGCCTGTTCTGAGCCTTTAGCGAGAAAATATATGTAAAGTGGTGAGCACTGTGCCTGCCTCATTTTGAGCAGCCAATAAAAGTTGGCTGTGATTAAATAACTCATCATATGATTACCTCTTTAGAACATATTTCTAGAAAGGGAATGAAAGGGTCATGGGGCCCAAACGTTCTCGAGGGTTTTATCCATATTGCTAGTGTCTAGCTCCTCTCCCACTGGTAAGAGAGGAAGGGAAAGCCTGCCTCCTTCACTTTGGGATGTGGTCCTTTTTTCAGAAGGCAGCATGGGGGAATGGAAAAGGCCCTGAGCTTGGAGACAGAAGCTCCGA
This sequence comes from Ovis canadensis, assembly GCF_042477335.2. Classification (NCBI taxonomy): domain Eukaryota; kingdom Metazoa; phylum Chordata; class Mammalia; order Artiodactyla; family Bovidae; genus Ovis; species Ovis canadensis. The sequence goes on from NC_091247.1 coordinate 65,461,210, forward strand.
GGTGGTGTTTCAGCTTTGCTACTTATTCAGTAATCATGTGACCTTGAACTCTCAGCCCACTGATCCTCAGTGTTTTCTTCTATTAAGAGAAGAGGGCTGGGAAAGCAGGTAGCCATATTCACACAAAAAGGCCTTAAAATAGTCAAAAGATACATTATGAAAGTATTTAATCAATTATTCCTAGTCATCCCCATGTGAGGCACTTTAACTTACCTGGGGTCTGGCTCTAGCTAAACCTAGAATCTTTAGAAAACAGAATTCTAATTCAGTTCAATTCAACTTAACATTTTCTGAGCACTCATTATGTGTCAGATACTGAGCAAAACTCTGAAGCTAGAGACAGAAACAACAGAAATAGGGACCAGGTAAAACCGTTGCTGAGAGGGACTTCTTAGGAGGGTATGGGAGGTTACACACATTTAATGCAACCTAAATAAAATTAGGACGAATTTGAAAACTTTGTTTTATCCTTTCAAATCCCATCAAAGTTGCCAAACTATCATCCGAAGATTAGAAATAAATTGAGTGATGGGGGATATTACCCAATAATCAAACAAAAGAAAAAGGAAATAAAATAAGTGAAGTACACCTAAGAACCTCTGAGTTCTGAATCTCAGATAGTATGTCTCTGAGCCCTTCACATCCACATAGCTGATGGCAGCATCTGCCCATGAACATGTGGCTTTCCATGGCCAGAGAGAAGGGTCAGGGCCTGAGAGGGTGCACCAGGGACCTGGACACACACAGCCCATTCTCCACTGGACGGACATGCCTCACCACCAACTCCCACCTCATTCGTATTCTCAGCCCTTACAAGTTCCTCTTCTGTCTTAATCAGCTCTGATCTGCTTTTAGCAGACAATAATAGGAATAAAGAGCAGCATAGATTTTTGGCATGTGTGCGCTTTTTTCCCCCCTTAATCTTCTCTCAAAAAAATAAAAAAAGTCTTCTCTCTTTTATAGGCTTATATTGTTTCAGAAAAGTAAAAAAAAAAAAAAGGCAGGAAGAACTGTGACCATAACAGACATCTCCTTATAGCAAAGCTGCATATTTCATTATCGGCAGGACCAATCTTAATTTACAACAGACATTGCTGGGCTTGCATTTTATGTTAAAATAATGGAAATGCTTCCTTACAAAACTTATAATGAAAAATATAAATAGTATCTCTTTTAATGATTAGCACTGACTAATTCTACTGGTGCTGAGTAGCATGTGCTGAAGAGATGGATTATCTCCGAAACATAATTTTACGAAGCACTGCTATGTAATTTGTTAAAGCATTTAGTAATAAGTATGTCTAATAAAATACGAAAAAAATATTTAGAAAATGAACCATAATTTTAATATAATTTTAATTAATGGGAGTGCAATTGCAGTGGTTTAAATTACATTCCCAGTGGTAAGAAGCCTTTCAAACCTAATTTGTAAGCCAAGATGGTGGCTCTAATGACTGGCAGCAAAGTTTCTTCAACAGATTTCATGGGGCATGATCCAAAGATAATAGGTTCTCAGCCCAATGACAATCCAATTACAATGCCAATCAAAGCCAACTTCATGCACTCTAATTATCAGATTTAGCTGTCAGCTCAAATACAAACATAACACTTTTATTTAAATAAAAATTTAATTTAGGGGGGAAAAAAGACGACTTCATGTGTGATTTATTGAGACTGCCAGAGCAATCTAACTTATTTCCCTGGTAATATAATAAAATCAGTCTTGTATTTAAAAAAATAATAATAAAGGAAACTTCTTCTCCCCCACCCAATCTCCTATATCTGCTATGTGATATTATTTAAGAGTTAATTTAAGCAAAAAAGCATAACCTAACATGGCAGCAGATATTTGCCAACTAGAAGTAGGTTAAATAGAGTATCAAGGTTTCAGTGAGACAAAATTCCAAGTGAATAAATGACAAAACCTAACCCGTTTTTACTGCTCATTAGGAGAAATCGTGTTTCAACTGAAATCCCGCTCAGTTGTGTTTAGTCGCTAAGTCGTGTCTGACTTTTTGTGACCCCATGGACTGTAGCCCACCAGGCTCCGCTATCCATGGGATTATCCTAGCGAGAGTACTGGCATGGTTTGTCATTTCTTTCTCCAGGGGGTCTTCCCAACCCTTTGGATCGAAGACAAGGGATAGAACCCTAGTCTCCTATGTCTCCTGCATTGGCAGGCATATTCTTCACCACTGAGCCTCCTGGGAAGCCCGTTTATAAGATAGATTTGCATAAAATTAAGACATGCCTGGGGGTCTTTGAAAGGAAGGCAAGGTTATAATATGAGGAGTGTAGTACTGGTGAGGTGCAGGGGATCACAGAGAAACTTCACCTCCACAAGCTCTGATCTAAGTCCCCAATTACAGACGGAAGGGTCTCAAAACCCTCCTCTGGGACCTCCCTTGTTCAGCTAGAAGATGCTCTGTAAGGTCACACTCAGGGATACATCTGTTCATACTAACACTCTTCCAGGACTCTTCCCCCTTCTCATCCTTACTCCTGAGGCCAAGTCTACCCTAAATGTCTAGCTCCTCACTTCTTAAATTCTTCTCCTTTAAAGACACTTAAAATGTCCACACCTACCACATAGTATTAAATAAGAATCACAGCAGGCTAAAACAAAGAGTTAATTTATTTCATCTTACATACTTGGAGTTGAGAGTCACTTGAATTACACATGTAAATAGATGCAAACATATGCAAATCAGGGTTTCTCCATATAAACTGAGTGGGGGAAAAAAAACCTTATAGTATTAGTAATATTCTGGGATTTTGTGGTGTTTTAAAATAAATTGTTTCCTTCCTTCACTTCCAAATGTAAGTAGCTATCTCAGTCTTGACTGAATGAAACCAAAAGTCTCCAGACTTTAGAGAACAATTTTTTTGTTTTTAAAGATTGAACCAGATTTTAGTCAGATTGAGATCGTGCTATATTTCAATTTTAATCATTACATCTTAAATACAACTCTCCCAGGAAAAACTAAAACTTTCTTAATAGAGGACAAAGGAGTTCTCCAAATAGATCTTAGCTTTAGGTCTGACAATAACATAATTAAAAGTGCTTCTGAGAGCAGAAAGGGTAATAATACACTGCAGTAAGGTGAAGGTGACAGAAAAAAAAAGAAAACCAGAGCTCTTGGTTATTATTTTCAATAATAGTAACATATATTTCGGTATTTTTGCATGCATTATCTCACTCTACTTCCAAAATCAATCCTCAGGCTTGTCGCAATTGATTTTGTTCTTACCGAAATGTCTTGAGGCAGTAAAAACAGTCTTATCCCCTGTTCGGATATGGCTTCTTGAGTTCTAGTCCTGGTGTGTAACATCTTTCTTTGCATAGAGAACATATGATTCTAGCCACCTCCTGGATAATCGCACCGAGAATGAAGACACCTCACCCTTACATGTCTGGGTCACACACAATTATTCCCCATTAAACCTGTCCTTTGGGAGTACCTTTTACTTCATGGCAACTGTTGTCTCACTTGGCAGACAGAACATCAAGTCATACTCAAAACCTCTCTCTTTCCCAATTGTACCTTCGCCTTAACAGGCACCAAGTTATTTGCAGATACCTTAAAAAAATCAGACCCAATCTTTCACAGTAACAGAGGGAGATTCAGCCCTAGTGAAGGCTATCTGGAACTCATAGCCTGCCACTTGTACCCTGAGACTTACCCTCCCTTGGGAAACTCATGCTAATTACTGTTACCAAGAACAGGAGCCCCCATGGAGTGGTTTAGCCCAACATGGAAACAACTTTTTCTCCCATTCCTCAAAGCCCAGCTGACACAAAATTCCACTAAGCAAAGATAATAGAAAGGAAATAAATGTAAGAATAGCAAGCAACTGGATAGTCTAATGTATGCAATACAGATCAGTCAATTTTAGCATGGAGTCCTCTGGGAATGACTGAGCCTTCCTAGCTCCCAAATTGCAGCCAATTTGGGATGGGAAGGACCCTTCCCATCCCTGAAAAGTGGCCAAAAATCCCCAGCACAGTGGTCTCACATAAAGGGCTGACCTGAAAGAATGAGATCTGAGAGAGACTTGTCTTCTTCTAGCTGGGTGCAATTCTTCCTATGAACTTCATCTCCCTACGTGAGGACCTCAACTTCCCAAATGTCTGTTAGGGAGACCACTGCAGCCTCCCACACTCACAGAGTCCTGAGATTACCTTACAGTCTCAAAAGAACTCAGCAGTCAAAATCCAGCACTATAAATCTAACACAGGATTTGTACATATGTGGTGGCAGGAGGTCTGTTCTTCATCCAAGTCCAGTATTTTCAAAATATCTCTCAACTCTGTCCTTTTCTCACTACCAATCCTCCTAAAGTCAGTCATTTCTATTTTCTTTCATAATAATGTCTATGAAGTTTTTTAAAATGATAAATTGTAATTCATGTTCATTTTTAAAAATCTGCAAAGACATAGAGAATGGTCTTATAGACACAGTGAGGGAAAGAGCAGGGATGAATTGTGAGAGCAGCAAAATAGATAATGGGAAGCTGCTTTATAGCACACGGAGCTCAGCTTGGTGCTCTGTGATGACTGGCCTGGTTGAGGCCGGGGGTGGGGTAGGGGGAGGTGGGAGGGAGGCTTCCAAGGGAGGGGACATATGTATTCTTGTAGTCGATTCATGTGGTTGTACAGCAGAAACCAACACAATACTATGAAGCAATTATCCTTCAATTAAATTTAAAAAAATCTGTAAAGTAATCTGAAACCCAAAGATAAAACCAGAAGTCATCCATATTCCTGTGCTCTCCACCATGTCTTATCTGAATGCACACAGTGATCCATTGATTCTTCCAGATTCCAACTTCTCCCCACTGCCATGCAGCCACAATATTGCCTCTGCCTTACATTCACTTCGCATGCATTGCTGCTGCTGCTGCTAAGTCGTTTCAGTCATGTCTGACTCTGTGCGACCCCATAGATGGCAGCCCAACAGACTCTCCTGTCCTGGGATTCTCCAGGCAAGAACACTGGAGTGGGTTGCCATTTCCTTCTCCAATGCATGAAAGTAAAAAGTGAAAGTGAAGTTGCTCAGACATGTCCAACTCTTAGCAACCCCATGGACTGCAGCACACCAGGCTCCTCCATCCATGGATTTTCCAGGCAAAAGTACTGGAGTGGGGTGGCATTGCCTTCTCTGTCACATGCATTGCTGCTGCTGCTGCTGCTGCTAAGTCGCTTCAGTCGTGTCCAACTCTGTGCGACCCCATAGACGGCAGCCCACCAGGCTCCCCCATCCCTGGGATTCTCCAGGCAAGAACACTGGAGTGGGTTGCCATTTCCCTCTCCAATGCATGAAAGTGAAAAGTGAAAGTGAAGTCGCTCAGTCGTGTCTGACTCTTCGCGACCCCCTGGACTGCAGCCCACCAGGCTCCTCTGTGCATGGGATTTTCCAGGCAAGAGGACTGGAGTGAGGTGCCATTGCCTTCTCCGTCACATGCACTGAGCATAGCTTAATTCAGCAAGATCTTTTACTGATTACCTCACTTTGTTGAAGAAGATTCAGATCTCTTCACAGAGGTCACAGTTATTTTACTCCCCTGCTTGAAAAACCTCTGGCTCCCTCACTGCCTTTGGAACACATTCCAAGCACCTTAGAACAACAGCTCAGCTCCTTTTCAACAGACACTGTCAGCTGAATTGCCCAACCCATGAACTGCCCATCCTCATGCCTCTGTCCATTTTGTCATCTGGCCACAGCGCATCCACTGCTATGTTTCCAGGCACGTCTCTGCTCTCACAAACACTATTTCCTTTACCTGGATCCCCATCTCCTACACAGACACACACGCCACCAGCAGCACCATCACCACACAATCTCCACTCTGGAAAGACAGTGAGCACCCAAGAAATATATGTTAAAGAAAACAAATAAAATATCGCATTATCCTGGGCTCACTTGAGATGAAAAAATTTAGATATGTACAAAGCACTCAAAAGTTAAAATGACCCTTTGAGGAAGATAGGTAAGGTTGGAACATGTTCTTTACAAGTTATATGCACAAAGATTTTTTTTATCATCAAGTACAACAACAGGTGAAGTGCCTCTTGGAAGACACAGGGTGGAAGGGATGTCATGGTCTCTTGTTTGGAAGAGCTAGTTGGAAGAAATTCCATAATTATGCCAATTTATTTAACTGGAGAGGGTGGGATTTCAGAAACTTATGGCCTAAACAGAATGCTTTTGGCAGATGGTACTAGGAGGCTATTCCTTGCAAAAATGAAAGCTGTATGGAAAAGTGGAGGTAAAACTGGTATTCTGAGTTGAATAAGCAAGGATGCCCATAACGACCAAGGAGGAGAGACTGGGGCATGAATGGGCTTGGAGATTGTTCAAAGAACCTGCCATTTTAAGACTTTCTGCAGTTGATAGGAATATCTTAAATGTCCTACTATGAAAAAAAAATAAGTTTTTTCATTCATTATTAAGTCCTGCAGTTGCACAACTGTCTTAAAGTGATCCAACACTTGGTTCACATCTTCACTATGTCTTTGGCTTTGCTCTGGCCCTTCACTCCTGATGCATTCTCTCCTCCTCAAGGTACTCCATCCTCAGCTCTGTAGTCCCTGTGGGAAGCTCACCCTCTGTTTCAGCTTCTGGCTGGAACCTCCCCTCATCCCCCTTGGCTTGGCACTGCTAACATAGACTCCTGCGGAACATTTGGGATTCTGATATTCTTGACTTGGTGCCAGGCCCTCTGTTTCACTCTACTACATGGGCTGGTGGAGATATTCCAAAGCTATTCCTACCTTCACCGTCCCATAGACATGGATGGGTCGATGGAAAACTTTAAGGAAAAGTTTGAAAACCTGTCTCAATATGAAGTACATGTCTGGGAGGATATGAGCATACTTATCATGTAATTACTTTCAAAAACAGATTTTAGGAAGGAGAAATTAATGATTTTTAGGTGGACAACATCGCTGATTAAGGATGATATGGTCTACATTTGTTCATAACCTAACTTTCCTCCCACCAAAGAGAAGGATCCCACTAACTTCACCACTGCTCTGACCTCATCCCTTTCTCTCTCCCTTCTAGGTCTTCACACTATCACTCCTCATTGCTCATCTTTAGCAGTTCTCCTGGCTCCTTTTCCTCCTTCTACAAATAAGCATAAAGCTACCAGATTCTTTAAAATAAGCAAACAATCCTGCCCTTTCGTGAGCACAGTTTTGTTTTTTTTTTCTCTCCTCTGTCCATGGGATTCTCCAGGCAAGAATATTGGAGCGGGTAGCCATTCCCTTTTCCGGGGGATCTACCTGACCCAGAGATGGAACCAAGGTCTCCTGCATTGCAGGCAGATTCTTTACTGTCTGCGTCATTTGGGGGCAGGGGTTGCTTAACGAAGAGTAGTTTATAATAATTTTTTCCCTATCTTTTTCATGTATCAAAACTTTCGTTTCTGTCCTTCCTCAAAAGTCCATGGAATATAGAGTCACTCTCACTTTTCTAAGGGAACCACATTTCCACTTGCCTACCAGGAAACTGATTGATTATCCTCTGAAAATTAGTATGTTAAATAATAGTGTTAGCCTTGTCTATACCTTCAGATTGTAAATATGATAGTAATATCCTCATCTTACAGACTGTGGAGATCATTGTGTTAATACAATCTAGCCCAAAGCACAGACATCAGTCCTGTTCCCAATGTGCTTACTGCAAGCCCTTGGACTATCAGTTGCTTCCTCCAGCTTCTGTAGCCTAAATGATTGGACAACTTATATGAATAGTTTCTGAATAGTGCATTGGTTTTCTTAGAGGTGGCTGAGTCCCTTTGTTCTAACTGAGTTTTAATTAAAAAAATCCACTGCTTCCACTTGGGGACTAGACTATACATCCCATGTCTATCACCACTGACTTCTCCAAAATGATCAAGTCAAGCCCCCATGCATCTTTACTACCAGTGATAGGTATACCTCTGCTTCTATGGCTGGATTCATTTTCATTCTGTATTTGCTCATTCATGGCAGCCTTAGAGCTCAGGTGGTTCCATTCCACTAGCCCTTTGTCTAGTATGGCTTGGCTCCCTCTTTCTGTTGATTGTGAAAGTTGCTCAGTCATGTCTGACTCTTTGCGACCCCATGGACTATTACGGTCCATGCAATTATCCAGGCCAGAATACTGGAGTGTGTAGCCTTTCCCTTCTCCAGAGGATCTTCCCAACCCAGGGACTGAACACAGGTCTCCCGCACTGCAGGCAGACTCTTTACCAGCTGAGCCACAAGGGAAGCCCTTCTATTGATTGCTGAGGTCCAAGAACACTTTCAACAATGGCAGCATCTGAACTGTGCTATATACAAGCTACCTCATTGCATTTTCTTTCCAAAGCAAATTATCCTGATCTCCCTGTCTCTGTTTATGAGAGTTGGCTCAAAATGGAGTCAGCTTCCCATTTCTTTCCCTCCATATTTCCAGCCTGTTTTCAAGTTTACAGACTCCCTCATCACATTCAACCTTTCTCTTTCCTACATTTTCACTTTTCCTAGAGTTGGGGGTCCACATTACCTTGCAGGCTATTGGCAAAGACTCTTCCTGGACACCTCCCACCAACTCCAACTTTTTTCCTGTTCTGCTTCCAATCTTTCCAAAGCATAGTTCTCATCACATCTATCTCATATTTAATAACTTTTAGAGGTAGCCTATTTTTACTCATTTAGAAAAAAATTAATATGCCTGGTATTTGAAATCTTTCCCAAATACTCCAAACATATTTCATGCTCAGTTCATACAATGCTGCTAACCAACATTTCCCTAACCTGCTGCTAACCAACCTTTCCCTAACCTGCTGCTAACCAACCTTTCCCTAACCTGCTTCCCTTTCCCATCTCTGTGCCTCTGTTTGTACTGTTATCTCTGCCTGGAGTATCCTCATCTCCATTAATAAAAATACTGCCTATCTTTCCAGGTTCTTTATATGAAATCTCTCTAGATTTTCTTAAGCAAAAGTGATTACTCCTGCTTTTAAACTCCTGTAACATCTGATTTATCCCTCTCCTACAGCTCTTAGAATTCTTCCTGCATCCTATCTCTTTACATCCTAGTTTTATCCATCATGAAGGGCTTTAATCTCCCTTAGGGTAGATAAGGTAGGCAAAATTATAAAATGATTCCTGGTGACTGGTATACATACAGCTCCAAGTTATTCAATCAAGCATTAATCTAAGTACTGCTGTGAAGATTTTGCAAATGGAATTAAGGCCCCAAATCAGTTGACATTAAGATAGATTATCTGGGTGGGCATGAAATAATCACCTGAGCCCTTCAAAGGCACAAAACTTTCTTCATTAGAAAGGAAAGTCAGAGTGTCCAGGTACACAGGGAATTTGAGACCTGAGAAATTCTCATTGCTGGTTTTAAGACAAAGGGGGCTACATGGCAAGGAAGGCAGGAAGTGTCTAGGAATCATGAGCAGCCTTCAATAAAAAAGTCAGAGAGAATATAGGGACCTCAGTTCTGCAACCACAAAAGAACTGAATTCTACCAAGAATGACCTGGAAGTGGGTTCCTTCCCAGAGCTCCTGTACAGAAATATGACCTAGCTGACAGCTTGATTTTACCGTAGTGAAACTCTGAGCAGAGAACCCAGCCACAGTGTGCTAAACTTCTGACCTACAAAAGCTAACGAGTGAGTGTTGATTTAAGCTCTAATGCATTTGCAGTAATTTATAAAACAGCAATAAAAACTAATACAGCAGGCATAGTATCTTACTCATGTTATTATATCCAACAATGCTAAGCTGAGTGAGTTGTACAGAAGATTGTAGCAATAAATATTTACCTTTCAACTGCAAAAAATATATATATATTTGAGATATAATCTCATCAGAAAGAACAAACAGGCTTAGTAAAAGGCAAAAAGATGAAGTCTTTTTGCCTTTTACTAAGGAGAATTTGGGGAGAAGGAAATGGCAACCCACTCCAGTACTCTTGCCTGGAAACTACCATGAATGGAGGAGCTTGGTGGGCTACAGTCCATGGGGTCACTAAGGGTCGGACATGACTGAGCGACTTCACCTTCACTTATCACTTATCACTTTCATGCATTGGAGAAGGAAATGGCAACCCACTCCAGTGTTCTTGCCTGGAGAATCCCAAGGACAGGGGAGGCTGGTGGGCTGCTGTCTATGGGGTCGCACAGAGTCGGACACGACTGAAGCAACTTAGCAGCAGCGCAGCAAGAAGAATTTGGGAAATTCTTAATTTATCAGTTCTGATAAGGCCACCTTGGAGTACATTTTGAAATTCCTGAACGTAAGTCCCTAGAATAAACTCAGTTCTGAAAATCTGTCTTGTTTTTTCAAAAGAAATTTATTTTAAGAAATACACAATTTTGGCCATTTGCTGAAAAACACTCCTGGTGACATTACTGAACTGGCACCTCGTTCCATATACTTATGACTACAGTGAAGGTCCTTGCCATCTGCATTTCCAAACCTAGAACTTCAGCTTTTAAATAAAATGACTAATTCTTCCCTTCAACATGACCACTCTCTTCCTGCTAATTTCTTAAAATGGTTTTTCTCTCTTTTGATCTCAAAATGTGACCAGACTTGAACACTGTTGACATTTAAACATCATATTAATCTTCTTTTTTTTTTACTTTCAAGTGAAATGCTACATCTAAAGCTCCTTTCTCTACACCTGCTACAGACTCTGAGGAGGAGGAAGCAGCTGCCCAGCACACACAGAGGGAGACCCACCTTCACAGCCAAGTGCTCCATCTGAAGAGTCCCAAGGGTCCCGGGGAGTCACTTAAATTCAGCTTTCTCATTGGCTCCCAACACTGACCCCTCAGAGCTGCTGTCATGTTCTAATGAGAAAGGAAGAACAAAAGGCCTTGAAGAGTATAGTGGGCACAGCACCATGATTATCCAAAGGGAATCCTGCCCTTCCCATTGGCCTGTATACTCTAGTAATACTTTTCAATGAAACTATGGCAAGATTCATAGGCAGCCAACATGTACATTGGCCCATCCATAACTCTTGCCTTGGTACAGTCAGACTATTATTTACCCAATAAACCATAACTGCAGTGGAGGCCCAATAATTCAGCATTTGAGAGGGATCTGCTGCAGACGAAGTTACTACGGTCCATCAGATCAAAAATTCACTTTTAAAGAAGTGTTCAAATACAGACGTACACAATGGGCTGAAACTATTACAGACTATTTTGCCAAATAATACACATTTTCAAAATTACTGTAGTGCTTATCATACACCTCACTGTGTGCTTATCCCACACATAGAAGGGCTTTTTTTTAAAATGAAAGAAAATAAAAGGGGGGAAAAAAGGATATAAACCACCATTTCAAAATATAAAGATTATATTACAAATGAAGAGATGCCCCAAAATCTAAAAGGTAAAGACAGGTATTTCTGTCTAATTCATATTGTATAGGTTGTTTTTATTATTCTTATCTTTTTTTTTTTTTAACCCAAGTCTCACCAGCTGAAAAGACACTGTCAGCCTTCACTCTCAATATTCTGCATGTTTTCTGTTTGTGTTATTTTAAAAGGTCTGAACAAAGAGCTTGCTGTATTGCAGGCAATTTGGAAAACCACTAAAATTACAATAGACATGACTATCTTTGCTTCTTGCAGTTTCGCTCCACGGAAAGAAATGAAGGCATCCCTCTTTGATGTCTGTTTGTCTTGTTTTTGTAATCCCTCCTGCACATGGTGTGTGCACACAGAACGACAGAGGCTCAGGTTCATGAGAATCATGAGAAAATGACTCAAAATTCTTAACGTTAAAAGGCTTGATTAGGATAAACAGTTCAAATTTCCTAAGATGCAAATAATTGCAATTTGTCAAAAGTTTATTAGTATTAATTAAAGTTTTTCATTTAGGGGTAGGAGAGTATGCACTAAAAATGAAACTTCCATTCTACAATCCAAGTAAACCCTGGAAATACCCATATAATGGTTTTGTGTGTGTGTGTGTGTGCAGTTCTCACCTCCTTCACCAAGTTGCTCCCTCTCTTTTCTTCCTCTCCGTCTCACACTCTCTCTCCCTCCCTCTCCTTTTTCTTTTTCCTTGTCTCTCTCTCTCTATCCCTCCCCTCATCTCTCTGTCATTCCCCCTCTTTCTCTTATACACATGAGAAACCAGTAGACTAATAGGAGTGCCCCTAACTTTTTCTGTTTGTTTTGATTCAGGAGACCAAAAGGCATTGCACAGCCTATCCCCATCCATTTTAGGATTTTTCAAAGAATGTCTTCATATATTTTTCTTAGTATTTTATGAAAGAACCAAAATCAGAACCTGCTTTTTCACTCCTTCTTTCCCCTTTTATCAGGATCAGTATATTTTTTTTTTCCCTGCCTAGAAATGATCCCTTCAAAAAGTCAGCAAAATATTTTGGCTGTCTTCAGCAGTGCTTTGGGCTTCTCTGTTACAAATTGTATAAACATTTTCCAGACAGGGGAATTTGAACGGTTTAAATTATTTTTTTTTAAATGATGTCTGTATTCTAGCACATTCACATTTGCAAAAGGAAGATGGAGGCAAGGAAAGCTACCACAGAACATAATATGTCTGGAATCAGAGGACTATTGAGCACTATGCAAATCTGAGAAGGGAAAATATCTTCCTCATACATTATCTACAGCAAGGATTCTGAGTTTCCCAGGCTGATGAAACAAATGCTCTCGCTGGATGTAGTCTGTCATTCATATTGAGCTCACATATTTTACTTCCTGAAACCAAACAAATACTGATAAACTACTTCAGTGAGCCTTTAATCAAAATTTCGGCAGCACGCAGTTGGCAACAGAAAGATCGGTCTGTGGAGCCTGAAACCCTTTCATCATCAAATATACAGAAATAATAATTATATTTATCGGTTTGGTTCAGGCTGCACACCAAGATTTAGCCTTGCCCTAAGGACAGAGAAATCATCAGGCATTTGTCATCTCTAAAGGAAAAAAAAAATCCTTAATAACTGAGAGGTTAAATGGTTCTCAATAGTTGTGGGGACTGAGAAAAAGGTAATAAAAATAATACATTACTTTTAACATTTTCCCCTTGTAATGCCATAACAAGCTGTGTTGTGTACTAACCAATTAGCACCTCCGATAATAACCCTGAAAGCACCAGTTAAGCATCTAGCCTGACCAGTGAAATTTTTTTGAGGAGGGAAGAATCTGTCCCATGATTCTTTTCATCTTTTCAGGAGCTGTGTGTCTATGTAAACATATTTCAATACAACTTATTCCCCAAATAGTTGAAAATCTGATCAAATGAATAAAGGAGTCAAGTTTGAAATACATTTTATGGCGGCAATAATGTATCTTAATTTGGAGTCTACAAAAGCAAAAACAGACCAGAGCTTAGTGAACTGCAGTTACTTGGTTCTGAGTCCAGGAAGCTAGAGTGAAGGAATGGGGTGAATGAATCAGAAGAAGAGGGAAAGAAAAGTCAGGGTGAGTTTTGAGCTGATTATCACTGTGGGCACCTGAGGCTTATTCCCTTTGTGACCCCTAAGGAACTGGGAAGAAATGAAACTCAGAACTGTTCCTCTGCAGGATTAGAAGGTGGGGCATCTATCCTCTGATCCAGTTCACAGCTGAGTTGCCCTGACCCAGGAGCTCTGGGTCCCATGTTTCATGGCTCCACCTTAAACTAAGGCTTGGGAGAAAACCCTGCAGTAGAGAAGCTGAGGGCAGCTGGTGGTAGGAAGCCAAATGCAAGCACAAGGATTGCTTACTGGGGCTGAGGGCAACAAGGGAATGAGGATGGGGGCACCTACATAGTTCTCGCTGTAGAATCACTTAAAGAGATCATTTTAGGTTCCTCTCAAAAACTAAGTTTAAGCTATCAAGCCATGAAAAGACATGGAGGAAACGTAAATGTGTATTACTAAGTGAAAGAAGCTAATCTTAAATGGCCACATACTCTATGATTCCAATTACATGATATTCTGGAAAAGGCAAAACTATGGAGACAGTAAAAGGATCAGAGGCTGTCAGCGGATGCGGGAGGTGGTAGGTCAGGGAAAGTGAATAGGGGAAAATTCACTGTATGAGATTATAATGTCCAGTTAGAACTGGACATAGAACAACAGACTGGTTCCAAATTGGAAAGGAGTAAGTCAAGGCTGTATATTGTCACCCTGTTTATTTAACTTATATGCAGAGTACTCATGAGAAACACTGGGCTGGATAAAGCACAACCTGGAATCAAGATTGTTGGGAGAAATATCAATAACCTCAGATATGCAGATGACACCACCCTTATGGCAGAAAGTGAAGAAGAACTAAAGAGCTTCTTGATGATGATGGTGAAAGAGGAGCCTGAAAAAGTTGGCTTAAAGCTCAACATTCAGAAAACTAAGATCATGGCATCTGGTCCCATCACTTCATGACAAATAGATGGGGAAACAATGGAAACAGTGACAGACTTTATTTTGGGGGGCTCCAAAATCACTGCAGATGGTGACTGCAGCCATGAAATTAAAAATGCTTACTCCTTGGAAGAAAAGTTATGATTAATCTAGACAGAATATTAAAAAGCAAAGACATCTCTTTGCCAACAAAGGTCCGTCTAGTCAAGGCTATGGTTTTTCTAGTAGTCCTGTATGGATGTGAGAACTGGACTATAAAGACAGCTGAGTGCTGAAGTATTGATACTTTTGAACTGTGGTGTTGGAAAAGACTGTTGAGAGTCTCTTGGACTGCAAGGAGATCCAACCAGTCCACCCTAAAGGAAATCAGTCCTGAATATTCATTGGAAAGACTGATGCTGAAGCTGAGACTCCAATCCTTTTGCCACCTGAGGCGAAGAACTGACTCACTGGAAAAGACCCGGATGCTGGGAAAGATTGAAGGTGGGAGGAGAAGGGGGTGACAGAGGGTGAGATGGATGGATGGCATCACTGACTCGATGGACATGAGTTTGAGTAAACTCTGGGAGTTGGTGATGGACAGGGAAGACTGGCGTGCGGCAGTCCCTGGGGTCGCAAAGAGTCAGACACGACTGAATGACTGAACTGATATTATAATGACAGATATGTCATTTTACATTTGCCCCAATCCATAGAATGTACACCAAAAGTGAACTGTAATGTAAGCTATGGACTTTAGGTTACTATGATGTGTCAATGTATCAATAGGTTCATCATTTGTAACAAGTGCATCAATCACACTAGTAGGAGACGTTGATTTCCAGTTGGGGGGCAGGGGACAGGGGGCCCTGTGCATGGTGGGCAGGGAGTACATGGGAAATCTCTGTACCTTCTCACCTTCACTATGAACCTAAAGTGCTCTTAAAAAATAAAAAAATAAAGTCTTAATTTTAAAAAGTAAATGCAAGAGCACTGAGTACAGTAATTAACAGTAAATATATAAATATAGTAAAGCACAGTAAAGATTATTTATGTGGGATTACCTTTGCAAAACACATATATTCAGAGGAAGTCTTTATTATGCCCCACTCCACATGCCTCAAGACGAATACCGCTGTTCTCCTTTCCTAATTTTCCTTCTCATGTCTTCTTTGTCCTATTTTTCTTCTTACTTTCTTCGTACCTCAATAGTGTTTCTTTCTCCTCGATTCCATAAACTGCCACTAGAGCAGTTTTGGGTCATTTGATTATTAGAATATGAGCTAATAAAAAAGCAAGCAGATCTGTCTTACTTGTCACATTTAATATTGGAAAAACATCTAAAAAAATCTTCTTTGGTCCATTTATAGAGAGAGAGGAAGGGGGGAAGGAAGGAAACGAGAAAAGGAGAAAGAAAGGAAGAAGAAGGAGGGAGGGAAGAAGGGAAAGACGGTAGGAAGAATGGAAGGAAAGATGGGAGGGAGGGAGGAAGGAAGCAATGAAAGAAGGGGTCTTTGAGACCTTCTTTGCAATGTTTCCTGGTTCAGTTATGGTGTATCCTCTAACCCCATCACTTTGGGATATATTAATATTTGCCTATTTTGACACTTTCCCTGGCCAAACACTCCCACCAGCTTCATTATAGTTACTGAATCTAGCAGTCATTATGGTCTCCTGTTAGAACTTACTATAATATCTACAGTTGCCACATCTCTAATTTAAGAGGACACACACCTGCTTTAACTACAGAGCCCTTGAGAGATAACAAGATATAAGTAACATGACCAGATGAGAGTCAATTGCTGAAATTGTTTCCTGATAAAATGTATTTAGCTCCAGAGGCTAAAGCTCACTAACTCATTCCTATACAGCATCAAGATGTCAACAGGCACATGACTCCTGGGAATAATTGAAATGCCTCTCTTCATTGAAAAACTGCCCATACAGTAAACAAAGCCCACAAGACATGGCAGTAGATGTGCAGAGTCATTTCTGGCTTGCTCTGTCATCGGCAGAGAATGTGAACATGGGAAAACTGCAGCGGACTCTGCCAGGGTAGATATTATCCCACATTTCTGTCTCCTCTCAGCGAATATCATCTTGTGGACCTAACTACCACCCTTGGGATTTAGCCCTCAGTCTTTTTCTATGTCTTTGTTAATTTATTTTTTTATATAACCTTGAAAAAACTAACAAAAATGTGTTTCATTGGTTTTCAACCTGCAGCCTTTTATTAATGGGTGAAAGGTTGAGTGACATTACACACGGACCATGAGCTATAGCAGAGTATTCAAGGCCTTTCCCAATGCTACATCATCTCATCTCTAGAAGACTCCTGTCATTTAGCAGGTCTGATTGTCACCAGCCTATCTCACTATAAGAGTCAGGCTAGGACTCAGCGTTTGAGCCAAAAGACTTTATTTCACGCTCACACAAAGTCTGCTGCAGTTTCTAACACCTTTCCAAAGCAGCAATCAGCACAAAGTGACTCAGAGATACAAGAGGCTTCCATCTGGGGTTTCTCCATCCTAACCAGGGGCCTCCAGAATTACTCTAACGGGGGAAAGAGAACTGGAGGGCCACACACTGACTCCCAAATGCATTGCTTATAACAGCGGACCCAACCTTTGGGCACCAGGGACCGGTTTTGTGGAAGACAACTTTTCCACAGATGGCAGGGGGGATGGTTTCAGGATGACTCAAGCACATTACATCTATTGTGTGCTTTATTTCTATTATTATTACATCAGCTCCACCTCAGATTATCAGGCTTTAGATCTCGAAGTTTGGGAACCCCTGGACTAAAAGAAAAACAGGTCGGCTCATAGCCCACAGGCCAGAATTAGTAATGCTGCATTGCCAGTTGGGAAAGGCCTGGGATATAAAGAGGAGCTCTCAGATACTCAGGAGACAGTAAATGTCTTTGCTACACTTATTAATACATTCTTCACACCCACAGCAAAGTAATATTCCTCAAAAACTATTTTTATCCTATTCTTTCCTCTATAAAAAGCTTAGGAAGATTTTCACAGCACCTGGCATTTTTATACGACTTAACATTTAGTCATTTTTTTCCAATGTGTTTAAGTCTTCAAGAGGCCATAATTAAAATGATATTTTTGAAAGAGGTAATAGCGTGGTTATGATTAAGATTCTGCAGTTTTGGCATAAGGTCAAAGTTCTGGAAAGAAAAAGATCATAAGATCGAGGAGAGCAGAGCCTACGTCTGTCTTCTCAGTCACTGACTTTTCATCATTATCACCTATTACAGTATCAGGAAATATTTTAAAAATCTAATTGTACCGTGTAAGTTCCCCTGCAGCTAGTTCTAGCTCCTAAAGCAAACCCAACCTCCTTTCCACTAGTAGTGACCTTCTTAGGTGTCCTCTTCTGCTTCTCTCTGACTCTGACTCCCACATACACAATCGCAAGTATAACAATGATGAACACAACTTGGATTTACAACTTACAAGGCATTTCCACAAATACTATTTGTGAGCCATTAACTCTTCTATAAGATAAGCCAAGTAGGTATAATTATTCTACTTTACAGATGAAGAAGCAGAATGTCAGAAACATTAAATATTTCATGCTTCTTCTGACTTTCGGACCAGGGTTCTTTTCACCATCCCCATATTCATAAGCATGTGGGCTGACATGCTCTCCCCTCTATGCTGTTCATAGCTTTGCTCTAGTCTGCTCCCCTCCACCCTGCCTGCCGTGTTTCCTTTTTCCTTCCTCCAAGACCTGGTTCCCATGCTCTCTCTTCCAGAATATCCCTGTGACTACACCAGAACATTCCCCCACCAATTCTGTTTGTATGTATGATCTATAGCAGGATCGTCCTCTGCGTATGCTCCAAGTCTTCTCCCTAATCAGACTGGAAACTTTTATGGGGGAAAAACTGTATCTTCCAACCATTTTCTTTGGCCCTAAGTATCTAGCGGTGTTCTTACTGCATGGTTGCTGACCATTATACTTTGAAGCAAGAAGAAAACATCTGCGTATCACCCATGCTTCCTGTATAACCCAAACTCTGAATGGTACATGGAGCTGACTTTGTTTACAGACTCGAATATCAATATCGTACTGCTATGATAGAATTTAAAGGCATCCTTATTTTAGATAGATCTTAAAATGCTTTGTTTATGAATTCAAAGATTCTTATGAAGAATTAAATACCTATTTTTACTCCAAGGAATATTCCATAAAGATAGAATAAATGGGACAAGAATGATTAGCAAATCTTTTAATAACTAACTGAAAATAGAAAAAGCAAACTGCAAGATTCAACAATTGTCAATTCAGTCCAACATACTCTTTCTCACAATAAGACTTGCAGAGGGAGGGACGAGAGATAATTTTATAGAAGGGAGCAGTGATCCCTCATGGTATCAGCCTCAAATCAGTGAATATAATTACATTTATTTTGAAGCTATTTTTCTTTACTTTAGGCACTAGGTTTTATATAATAACTACCTATTATGCAAAGCAGCACTTATATTTATTTGTATAAAGCCTGCCTATAGCCCAAGCATCCTGAAAATTGTTAAAGTTTATCTCCCCTGTATTTTAGGTAATCCAGATCCTAACAAGCCTTGTCCTCCAGATTCCAAATTAGTCCTCTTTTGTCTTAGATAGTGAGATTTCAAAAAGTCTTTAGTATTGCTAAAGTGAGTCAGGTTTCTTTTTCCAAAGTACATGGGCTAAATATTTTAAAAATTAATTGCCTCATATATGAAACAGGCTTGCTCAATTACAATTGCAACAGTGAGACACAGACCCAAACAAAATACTATTCCTCTAAGTTGCCAGTGGGATTCTGTGGGTGGTGAGGAAAACACATGACATTCTAGTTAAAGAGGGTAGTTGTAATTCTCCATGCTTATCACCAACATCTTCAAATCACACACTTCCGCAGTTCAGCATTCTCTTGGCTTATACTCATAATTCTTTTTAACTTTAACAGAATGGGCCAGCTAGTGAGTGGGGAATGAGATAAAGATGTGGGTAAGGTTTCTAAGGGTATGAGTCAGATACGTATTTAGATATGCAGAAAGAGAATTTCACATTGGGATCAAGAAAAGGGTAACATACTGGCTTATTTCCTCCCCTGCAAAGAAAACTTGAAATGTTAAGACAAACTAGGCCACAGTGAAGTTTAAAGTGTAGATGTTTCCAAATTATTCAGGGCATTTATGCTAATTGTACTGACAAAGAGTCTATGATTATTTTGGTTCCCTCGCTAAGAATATTAAAAGATCTGGGCTGACATAAAGAAGTATGTAAAAGTGAAGTTTTATTACAGATTTCAAATTTGTTAAAGAGTGATTCATGATAGATTACTTTATTGAAGCATGTAGTAAGTTTAATTACAAATCTTTTCAAATCTTCCCTCCCCCAACCCTGCTTTACTCGATAAAGAAAAGGAAGAAGGTATGGTTTATTTTCAAAGGGGAGGCAAAAATTATTCATGGGAACACTATGACAAAAACTACTAATCCCGAGAAGTTTAAAATTTTTAAAAAGAAAAGGGAAGAAAAAACCAGCAAAATATGGCTGGAACTGATGGTGTATAATTACACCAAGCACTTTTTTTGTTGAGGCAGGAAAAAGATTTATGTTCCACTGGAAAAGAATGTGTGTAGTGTGAATGATACTGAAAGGTAACTGAACAGAGGCTGATGTGGAAGATAAGGGTGCAAACGCTCACAGAGTTAATATGCTGGGTCACAGACATATAGAAGGAAGACTGTTAAAGCCTCTGCATGGGTCCTGGCATGATTACAGATGATTTTTTCATAAGTTTACACTTTACTTTTCCACTCTACATATCTGTTTAGCTTTTAAAAAATTAAAATACATGAAGCAGAGACATTACTTTGCCAACAAAGGTCTGTCTAGTCAAGGCTATGGTTTTTCCAGTGGTCATGTATGGATGTGAGAGTTGGACTGTGAAGAAGGCTGAGCACCGAAGAATTGATGCATTTGAACTGTGGTGTTGGAGAAGACTCTTGAGAGCCCCCTGGACTGCAAGGAGATCCAACCAGTCCATTCTGAAGGAGATCAGCCCTGGGATTTCTTTGGAGGGAATGATGCTGAAGCTGAAACTCCAGTACTTTGGCCACCTCATGCGAAGAGTTGACTTATTGTAAAAGACTCTGATGCTGGGAGGGATTGGGGGCAGGAGGAGGAGGGGACGACAGAGGATGAGATGGCTGGATGGCATCACTAACTTGATGGACGTGAGTCTGAGTGAACTCTGGGAGTTGGTGATGGACAGGGAGGTCTGGTGTGCTGCGATTCATGGGGTCACAGAGTTGGACACAACTGAGTGACTGAACTGAACTGAACCTCCAAATTTATGTACAAATATCCTTGCATTATAAGATTTACTTTTAAAGAAATATGTTGGGTGAGGGGAGGTCTACATCATTAGGGTCCATTAGAATAACTACCTGGATTCCAAGTGAGACAGAAGGAATGCTCTCTTATTTGCACCCGCAGGCAGAGGCCCTCCAGTTTGATTCCAAATGAATTCAGTGAAGTTTTTCAGTTATATTTGATGATGAAGCAGTTGGACTAGATATGGATAGAATGTAATAATAGACAATGCCCATTGCAATGGAAACCATATCATTCATCCTAATTTTCCAAACAAGATGTGCTTTTTCCATCTCTTGGATATCAATGTTTCTATTTCTCAAGTTGCATTAGACTATTTACCGTGTACTCATTTTCTTTTTCATCTCAACTTTTCCCCCATTTAGGGGTGGACTACAGTCCATGGGATCACAAAGAGATGGACACAGCTGAGCACACACACACACATTTCTACATGCAGTGTCTTACAAAAGTAAATTAAGCAATTGTTGAGTTGTCTCCATCTTCTTGTGCTGGTTTATAGCAGATAAATGAGTTGACAATTAAAAGAAGTATGTGCTGGCTGCCTACCATGTGCCCAGCTCTGTGGGAAATGCCAGACAAAAAAGTCTCTTATTCCTTAACCCAAATACCAGTTGGACAATCAAGACAAGGAAGAAGGACTAAACAAGATTTGATTATGGATGTCAACTCAGATGTCACATATAATGAAAGATTATTTATGGAGCACAGGAAAATAAGTGCAAAAGCAATTTGAGGAAAAATAATAGATGTGGGTTAAATTCATCAGAGAAGACTTCAAGGAAGAGATACAGTAACAGTTAGGCTTTGTAATATGATACAGGTATAGATGGACAGAAACTAAATAGTGAAGGAAGTTACCACTCATTGAGAACCGATTATGGGCCAAGCTCTACTAAATCAGTGCAATTATACTCATTTCATAATTGAGAAAAATGGGATGGAAGAGATTTAGAGAGATTTAGTAAAAAGTTTCCCAGGAACAAACCTCTATTAAGTGGTACAGTTTGGATTCAAATCCAGGTCTGTGTAACCCAATGGTTGAATACCCTTCACTACATGGGAAAAGGAATATTCAGAGGAATAAGAAATATAGGTGGTAGAGATGATCTGGCTGGCTGGCAAAGCATCCTGGATGCCACTTATACCAATTCCTGTTTTACAGAGTCTGTGGTCCAAGGAGAGTACAAAAAATGGTCAGATCAGCAGAATCGTGCAAAAAGTCAAAGGAAGCTACTCAAGCTTTGGAGCTGGCCAGAGGGTACTTTAAGAGAATTTGTATGCTGCAGGCCAAGGATTTCTCTGTGGTACAGGGCTCTTCGAATCCAATCCACACATAATCTTCTTCTCCCAAAGGAGCTCCAAACATTTGGTGTCTCTCTGGGTTTCAGGAGCCACCAGAATTTCTGACCAAGAAAGAAGAAGCCCAGTGAAGGTGGGATGCAAACACAGGTGCCTCAGTAGTCCTGAATGAGGCAGTGCACCCTCAGCCTTATCAATTCAGAGACCAGAATGAGCTGGCTTCTGGAAGCCCAGCATCTAGAAATTAACCAATTTTTTTTCTTTTTTTCTTTTTTTTTTTTTTGGCCTATTGGCTCCATGCCCAGCACTATGTATGCATGCGTGCCTGCTAAGTTGCTTCAGTCGTGTCCAACTATTTTTGACCCTAAGGACCAGAGCCTGCCAAGCTCCTCTATCTAAGGGATTGTCCTGGCAAGAATACTGCAGTGGGTCACCATGCCCTCCTCCAGGAGATCCTCCCGACCCAGGGATCAAAACCATGTCTCTTATGTCTCCTGCATTGGCAGGCGGGTTCTTTACCACTAGCGCCACCTGGAAAGCCCCAGCACTGTGCATATAAATCTACAAACCCACAATGGTAGACATCATTTAAGAAACTCTGGCTTAAGTAACACAACGAAGGGGCTTATTTCATGGGCTCTGGAGGCAGTCCCTGGGTTTCATATCTCATCCTCTCACTTACTAGCTATGTGACCTTGGGCAATGCCCCTCGTTGGCCTTCAGTTTCCTGATTTGTAAAATGAGGGAAATAATACTACCTAAATAACTGAGCTATTGTGAGGATTAATTTAGATTATCCAAGTAAAGCTTTTAGAAAATACCCAGAAGCTAGAAGATACCTAGTAAACATCAAGAATGAGGGGGAGGGAGAAACCAGGGCCTCTCCTGCTGTTTGTTGGCCCTACTACTATAACTGATCCATTTCCGTTTCTTCTTTGATTACTTGTATACTCACAACAGGGTTTCCCAGGTGATGCCAGTAGCAAAGAACCCACCTGCCAATGCAGGAGACATAAGAGAAGCGGGTTCAATCCCTGGGTCAAGAGGAGCCCCTGGGGGAGGGCATGGCAATGCATGTCAGTATTCTTGCCTGGAGAATCCCATGGACAGAGGAGCCTGGCAGGCTATAGTTCATAGGGTCAGACGTGACTGAAGCAACTTAGAACGCATAAACATACCCACAATCAACTTTGCACAGGCAAAAATACCTATTCATAACTGTTTTTTGCTGGATGTGATTCATCAGTATAGTTGATAGCATTTTATAGAAATATGTTCTAGGTAAGAACATATTAAACTGAAATTCTTCTGGTTCCTTTAATGAACTTTATGCTACAGGAAACACTAGATCATTCAGAACAGGCTAATATATGCTGTAGAAATGACCCCTGAGATTTCAATGACTTAACACTCCATCTCCCCTATCCTGTATACACCATTTCTGATTGGGCTCATTCTCTACTGGGTGACCTAGATGTGGGCCTAGGTCAATCTCGCAATCTTATCTTGCAATCTTCCATCTACTGTCCTTCACATCTAATACACCACTGGAGACAGTGAGGGAGGGATGGAAGAAAGGCAGAAGGACGGACGGAAAAAGGCAGAAAGAGATACAGCAAGAATGTGGACAGTCCACCCACCTTTAACTGCTTTACCCAACCTACTTACAGGTAGGGCTTCCCTGGTAGGTCAGTGGTAAAGAATCCGCCTGCCAATGCAGGAGATGCAAGTTTGATTCCTGGATTAGGAAGATACACCAGAGAAGGAGATGGCAACCCATTCCAATATTCCTACCCAAGAAATCCCATGGACAGAAGAGGCTGTTGGACTACAGGCTATGGTGTCGCAAAGAGTCAGACACAGCTTAATGGCTAAACAGCAACAAAAGACATATGGGTAAGAATGAGTCACATCAACCTACCTAAATAGGCAGAGACTGGGAAATGAAGAGGACGTGAATAGTTGATCATTAACATCCCCTTAAGGTGTAATCAGTTTAGTTCAGTCGCTCAGTCATGTACGACTCTTTGCAACCCCCATGGACTGCAACATGCCAGGTTTCCCCGTCCATCACCAATTCCCAGAGCCTACTCAAACTCATGTCCATCACGTCAGTGATGCCATCCAACCATCTCAACCTCTGTCATCCCCTTCTCTTCCCGCCTTCAATCTTTTCCAGCATCAGGGTCTTTTCCAATGAGTAACTTCTTCGCATCAGGTGGCCAAGGTATTGAAATTTAAGCTTCAGTATCAGTCTTTCCAGTGAACACTCAGGACTGATCTCCTTTAGAATGGACTGGTTGGATCTCCTTGCAGTCCAAGGGACGCTCAAGAGTCTTCTCCAACACCATAGTTCAAAAGCATCAGTTCTTTGGCGTTCAGCTTTCTTTGTAGTCCAACTCTCACATCCATACATGACTATTGGAAAAACCATAGCTTTGACTAGACAGACCTTTGTTGGCCAAGTAATGTCTCTGCTTTTTAATATGCTGTCTAGGTTGGTCATAGCTTTTCTTCCAAGGAGCAAGCATCTGTGTAATATCCCAGCCTAATCGCTAGGTTTGTAATTTAAAATTTGTGAACTGTAACAGGTGAGGAGACTCAAGGTCCACCAAGAACTCAGTGTTTGGCTGTACTTATGGCAAATGTATATTTCTCAAGCAAAGGGTACAGAATTGAAACATTTTCATGAGTAGATTCCAGGGTAGAGAAAAGGCCTTCAATAAAGACCTTCAGTAAAGGACCTCAATGACTTGATAACAAATGTTATGAGAGGGAAAAAAAAAAGAATTTTATAAAGAACCTAATAAAAAGTTGGAAGCATTTTATTCTATAAATGCAAAATATTACTATAAGAGAAGCATACACTGAGACATAATTTTGTAAGACCTGGATTCCTGTCTATCCCAGTTAGAAAAATACCTTTCCTGTAACATTAGCTGCATAAACAGCATATCTCTAGCAGAAATTTGAATGTTAGAGCAGAGTTTATTCTCACCTACACCCTCAGGTCATAACCTATTGCTCAGCCATTTCTACTCAACAATCTAAGAAAGTGTTTCTTTAAACTGTAACTTTGGAATCAAGGAAATCATTGAAAAATAATTTTAACTTCATTTGCCAAATACTTCTTTTTTTTTTTTCAAAGATTCTAACAGGTAAATAAGTGGTATTAAAACAATTAATTTTAAATATTTTGTAAATCAAATATGTTTGTATGTGTACTTATGTATGAGTAAAAGCACTTTTAATAGCCCACAAACTAATGAGACATGAGGCCAAAATAAAGAATCAGTTGTGTCCATGAAACTTCATTCAATGCTTTAGAAAAATAGATAAGCCAAGCTACCCCCACATTACCCCAAGGATCCACACACACATACATGTACATGATATTAGCTTTGGGGAAAGCCACCATGAAAATATATATATATATAAACCTGAAGAAATCCGCTTTCAGATTTGAGAAGCATTTGTAATTTTTATTCTACTTTAAAGAAATTATAATTGAAGATCATAAAGATTAGAGTATTAGCATACTTTATGCAAAAACAGACTGCAATTGCAATTATTGGGCTCATATTCAAAGTTCGAAGTTAAAATGCTTCCTATATATAGATCTTATTTTTATGACTCTTTTATCAGCTTAATCAGTAAACTGAACAACTACCAGTACCAGCTGAGTCAGACGAGAAGACATTTATTGTACATATATGTATAGATATTTCTGTCTTCAATGTAGAACATCAGGAGCAAATCAGGAACATCACCTTAAGCTGACTTTATTGGGAAAAAAGATATAAACTTGTTTAAGTCAGCATAGGCAGCCTTGTCACAGGTAGTTAAGCTCTTGGAAATACTGTAAAAAGCTCAAGAACCATCATTACTACCTTTGAGGCCCTGTAGACATCTATAGTTTGGTACTAGGGAAATTTCCAACTTAGCTCCGCTGATTTACTACTTTAGTGTAGCAAAATCCTGGGTTAAAATTATAAAGTTTTATCAAGCAATAAACAAAGATATGTTTGCATATAAACATTACATATAATACATACACATATATTATATATACACAGACATATACCATATACACGTATATGTATTTATAGCTTTCCCAGGTATATTTCTTTTTCAATCATCTCTTTTTTAAGAGTTTAGTAAAATCTTCCATCCACAGCTGAATAGAAGCGAAACCTCAATACTAGGTGAGCTCCGGTTCCTCCCAGGCTTTCAAATACTTCTCAGGACTATACTTCCTGGTAAGGCACTGGGCCTTAAAATTAATATTTGACAGCTTCTAGCCTAAATAGAAGGGAGTTCCCTGGGGAGATATTTGTTTCATGTTCTTTCTGTTTGTTTGTTTTCCAAATACAAGCTTATGGTCTGTATCCAGTTGAACTGAATTGACTATCCAAGTATGGGTTCTGATCTCAAACACTTTTTTAAAATTCTAGGTAATTTTATGTTGTCACACTCAAAAGATTGGCACTGGAACACACAGAAAGCAGGTCAGGACACAGAACCTTGATAAACTCAAGCAATAGTTATAGACAGATAAACATACTTCTAATATAACATGAACAGTCAACAATAGAAGTAAGTATATAATGTTACAGGTAGGAATGTAAGTTTAGGAAATCCACAGAAGCAGGAATATTAGTTTTGTGGAAAACAGGTATTTCCTAAAATGAAATGAGGAAGAGAAAAGCTGAGAGTGAAAAAGAGGAGTGTGTGGATTTTAAGCAGAAGGAGTAACATGAAAGAAGAGAAAGTCACCTGCAGATATGGCCTCCCAGCCAACACCAGCTTCCTCATCCCTCATCTGGGTCTTCATCACGTGCCCTCAATCTCAGGTCACACTGGTCCTTCCCTTTCTGCCTAGCTCTCCAGCCCCAAGGAGCCCTTCACTCCCCACTGTCCATCCATAGAACCCTGAGAAGGCCTATATATGCTGCCCCCAGAGATTTAGGGTAAATGTGTACTCTGAGGACAGAATATCCTTAGGGGAAAAAAACTGTCAACAAGAACAAAAGATTCCATCTTCCTGGATGTTTTCCTGGTTCCTTTACAAAAACAAAATAAAAAATTTACCCTTATGCCACAGCTGCAGGACAAGTAACAAAATCAACTGTATTTAATATGCAAAAGCTTGGGTTGCATTACAACTGCTATAATCCCAGGGACAAAGAACTTCCCAGGAAATTGTAATTAGTGAATACATTCATTCCACACACACAAAAATTATTGAACATCTACTATGTCCATTAACTATTTCTTGTCTGGTATATGGATTAAGTAGTCATATTAATTTTAGATTAATTATTGGGACAGGTACACAAAGTAGATTGTTTTCTCATAGTAATTTGGATATATATTTATTTTTTTCCAATAGAGCATCTTGAGGTGCTAATTATCCATGGAACACACACTGGAAAATTCTGATCAAGTCTGGATTTCTATCATTAATCTAATTTTTCAGCCTCCACTTGAATATCCCCAAGGGTAGTTTGTATCATCAGAGGCAACTTATTTCATGGCCAGAAACCACTGATCATCACTATTGAAAACCCACTGTTATGGGTAGTGTTGGCTGAGATAATAATAGTAGTTATTATTATTATTACTATCCTGACCCCAAATCTGCCACCTTGAATCATTCTTTTCTTTGTCTTAGTTTTGCCTCCTAACCTTGATGAATTAGTAAAAAGCAAGATCTGGTATTATGGAAATGGTGCCTAAACTAAACAGACTAACACAGTGAAGAAGCCAGATATTTTGCATTCAAACTGAAGCTGGAAAGTTGACACATTGTTTTTCTTTACATTATAACATTCAAAACTGACTTCTTAGAATACATTTACTTAGAAGTACTCCATGCAAGTGTGGCAGTACTCTATGCAAGGGAGATAGACCTTGCTGCCTGAGAGCTCAGGAGCTATTTCCCATAAGCTGAGGATGAGTGGTCTCTATCTAGACATAAAGACTGATCTCTAAGAACCTACGAGATACCTTCAGATTTTGTTTCCTGAAAAGAAATTCACATTTGGTCTTAAAAACAGCCTTTTCCAACAAATATAGCAACATCATTAGAACAAAGCACGAACTTTCTTTGGTGGCTGGAACTGAGCCCCAGACATGAAGCTTGTACTAACAGCCTGAGAAATGCAGCTTGCAGCTTCCAGTCATTGCTGGTCAAACAGAATTTAATGTGAGCTTGACGAGCACCCTGAGGGAAGAAAAAGGCACCTTCGTTTTACAGCCTTCATCAGCATTTGTTTCTGAATCACTCCAGTTTTCCTCCTTTAATAATTAAATAATTCTCTAGCCTTTCATGATTTTTTCCGTATATATCTTTTTGGATATTTAATTAACACTGTGATTTTTGAGCTACATATGGTGTGTAATAGTTGAGTCTGTCCTACCCTTACGAAACACGTTAAGCTTAATAAATATATTTATGAGAATTGCTTTGTATAGTCCTTATGCAATCAGCCATGCTGGGTATGATGGCCCAAGACGATGAAAACCCATTGACTTTTTGTAGCAAATTAGTCTACCACCTAATCGGTGAACCCTGCTAAGCTTTTGAATTATGACGAGAACCGGCGGCTCAGTTAGAACACTCAAATGAATTATATCAATTCATAAACTTGTTCATGTCCAGATTTCATTAGCCACACATTAACAGCATTTTATGTTTATTACTGCTCTGACATAATCTATAAATAACTGAAATGCTAATCATAGTGTTCTGCCGGGCATCATCATTTAATCATAAAGAGATACATTATTATAAACTATAATAGATAATAACAAGTCTGGGTCAATGGCCGCATATTAAAAGATCACAATTATATCCTATAAGGGTATGTACCTCATACATTTGGTGACACACAGGTCCATATCTAATCACTTGCAAATGTTTCCCCTCTGACATACTTATAGTACAAGGTGACACAATTAAGAAAATATGCTTGTAAAACACTACAATCCTTGGGCATCAAAGTAAACAGAGAACAATTAATAGTGGGAGAAAATATCTTGCCAATGCCAATTCAGTTAACTCTTTATTGGTAGGCTTGTTTTTCAGCAGAAAGGAAATTCATGGTCCTAACATATGGGAGAACCAAAAAAAAAAAAAAGTGCAGATTATCCAAACATAACTAGAAAAGCCCTTAAATAAAAGCTAAATTCAGTTACAATTGAGTTAAAATTGTAAAACAAAGCCTAACTACTGATTAGATCTTCTCCAAGTCCTATTAATGGTTCATTGCAAACCTTAACATAGTAATCTTAAATTACATTATAAAATAATTTCATGTAGGAATACTCACACTTCCTCGAAAGAAGTAATCACTTTCAGACTCAACAAAGCTACCGATTTCAAATGACCCTGCTGTTATTGTTCATGCCATGATGTTGTCATCACTGTTGTGTTTTGACTAGTTGATGACAGAGCACTGATCAAGTTTGGATATTGATTTAACAAGATGATGGGGTCATTACCTTTGTAGCTTATGTAGTGCTTGTGTTTTTGCTTCAGGAAAATATCCTGATGAAATACTAGCTGCTTACACAAATAATTTCTAAAACAGATTTTCAGGGGAAACAGTTCTGAATGAGAAACAAGGCTTGACCTAGAGTCCAAGAATTAATGACAGATTATTAAACCAAACTATTTTATGTAGAGAATTAGCCAGTAATTTGAAGCCTTAGTTGAGCAGGATGCAGAGATAGAGTCTGTCATTGCAAGCACTTGCACCTCAGAGCTCAGGGTGAATAGAGGGAGATAAAGAAAGGAATGTAAAACACTATGGAAACCAACCTCTGGAGACTTAATATTCTGATCAGCTCACCTCCGAACATCTGGCTCTTAAATGTTCAAGCACAAAAACAAGAGAGCTAATGAAAGCAGCACATATTATCTCTCCCATCAATGTACCTCACAAACACCTGCTAAAATTAAAACAAATTGAATCTTGATTGCTGATTAAGTACCCCTTCTTTAGCTAGATATTCTGTCATTATTTGCCCTGGCGCACAATGCGTAAACTGATGAATGGAGAGTGGTGGGCTGCAGCAGCAAAGGTGGATATGAGGCGATTCAAAGTAGATGAATATAAATAGTAGCAGACTAACTTTGTAGCACTCTATCCCAGCAAAAAAAGTGAATTTTCCGCCCCCCACCCAACACCCCACGCAAGAATGAAAGTGCTAAAACTGCACTGAAAAAGAAAGGTAAGTCTGTGCTTTATAATACACCGCCTCCCTCCAGCAAATTTCCTTGTCAGGCAGGTCTTGCTGCATTTAATTTACTCACCACAGCCTGGTGACTGAGCTTAAAAAGTACTCTTGACCTGTGTTACTAACTGCTTTTATTCAGTTTCTTAACTGCTGCAACTGCCTTTTTTTTTTTTTTTTTGCTTTTTATTTATTTATTTTTTGCATTTGCAAACCTTCCCAGACACAGGCTGGTAATACCAAAAACAGAACCTTCCAGGACACATTTGGTTTGTCCATATCTGAAACAAATACTTGGACTGTGGTTCCTCCCCCCCAAAAAAGTTACACAATTTACTGCCAATAAACCAAGAGACTATTCAGCGTGCACATTTCAGTTAGAATAAAAATACCCATTCGAGTTTTCATCACACATATATAAATACCTTCCTATGTGAACACTGATGACAGATGTGTGGCTAATCTACCATGTTAACTTCATTTGAGAAATTGTGGTTTTGTTCAAACTTTATTAGCTAAACTCAAATTGATCCTGCTAAGTTTTAACTCCATATTTTACCTGGTTCAAGTATATTTCCAGAATTCATACAACTCAACAGCTCTCCTGTATCTGCAACACATTCACATACATTTTCTGTTAAAATAATCAACTTGCATTTGTTTCAATGTCTTTTAATTAAAACAAACAAACAACAACAAAAAGGAATGGCGAGAGAGAAAAATATCAGCGTGTAAATCCTTTTTAACACTACAGTCTACACAACCTGGTTTCAGTCATTTATTTATTTTTTTGACTAACACGCTAAGGTCACAACACCACATATGTTTGGCATATGCATTTCATCACTGATGATTATAGTCTATACAAAAAGTAGCTGCACAGTTATAGGTTATGCCAAAGGGCTATGTTCATCCAAGATCTTATATACAGCATTAAAACAAAGGCAAAAAATGTCCATGGATCACTTATTGTTCCTTGACTTTTTTCTTATTGCATTCTAAATTATTTAAATATACTATTAGGCATCATATTGGAAAAAAACAGATGTTTTCTAATTATGAACTGATTTTACAGTGTGATGGTGTCACATATTTAAATTACAAATACACATTTTTAGCATTCCAGCTGTGCTTTACAAGAGTTTAATTTGCTTCTTCTGATATGTCACATTGCACCTGCCTTTTTAAAACTCCTATAAATGTAAAACATTACTCAAACACAATTATTAAGGCATGTTGAAGAATTCTAAAGATACTGAACAGCTTTCTTCCTATAGAAGATGAATTTTATATAAAGTTTCAATAATGAATCTACCAAATGAGTATTTGGAGTAACATTTACAAATATTTTTAAAGAATATAAATTTGGACAGATGATTTGTCTATGGATATATGGTGGTATATAGAATTTGATTTTATTTGTATAGTACCTTTCCTATTAACTATATTTCAAGCACAATCATACAAACTAAAGTTTAAAATATCTGCTGTGCATTAATATAAAAATAAAAATTCAGCATCTATCAAGAACGTAAAGAAGACTTTTATTGGACAGGAAGTACAAAGGTACTTTGACAGGGTTTGAGCATTAGATAAATTATCATTCCTTCTCTTTTTAAGCACAACTCTAAAACACAATCAGATCAATCATCAATTCAGAAAAAAATTATAAAAATTAAAAAGTTAAATTAAAATTTTCTATAAAATCAATGACCAATGAATCAACAGTGATGGACTCATTTTTCCTGGGCTGTGAGAGAGTGTTTTCTAGGTGCACTTGAGTTTGGTGTGAAACATTTGATCCACATGAAGTTGCATAACTTCCCAGGGTTTAAACTGCCATGCCATGAATGTTAAAACAAATCCACATAAATATGTAAGAAAGATATATTCAAAGGCAAAAGAAGCAACAACTATATAGGTCTTAATATGCCAAAGCCTTTGACTATGTGGACCACAATAAACTGTGGAAAATTCTGAAAGAGATGGGAATACCAGACCACCTGACCTGCCTCTTGAGAAACCTGTATGCAGGTCAGGAAGCAACAGTTAGAACTGGACATGGAACAACAGACTGGTTCCAAATAGGAAAAGGAGTACATCAGGGCTGTATATTGTCACCCTGCTTATTTAACTTCTATGCAGAGTACATCATGAGAAACGCTGGGCTGGAAGAAGCACAAGCTGGAATCAAGATTGCCAGGAGAAGTATCAATAACCTCAGATATGCAGATGACATCACCCTTATGGCAGAAAGTGAAGAAGAACTAAAGAGCCTCTTGATGAAAGTGAAAGAGGAGAGTGAAAAAGTTGGCTTCAAGCTCAACATTCAGAAAACTGACATCATGGCATCTGGTTTCATCACTTCATGGCAGATAGATGGGGAAACAGTGGAAACAGTGTCAGACTTTATTTTGGGGGGCTCCAAAATCACTGCAGATGGTGACTGCAGCCATTAAATTAAAAGACGCTTACTCCTTGGAAGGAAAGTTATGACTAACCTAGACAGCATATTAAAAAGCAGAGACATTACTTTGCCAACAAAGGTCTGTCTAGTCAAGGCTATGGTTTTTCCAGTGGTCATGTATGGATGTGAGAGTTGGACTGTGAAGAAAGCTGAGCGCTGAAGAATTGATGCTTTTGAAGTGTGGTGTTGGAGAAGACTCTTGAGAGTCCCTTGGACTGCAAGGAGATCCAACCAGTCCATCCTAAAGGAGATCAGTCCTGGGTGTTCATTGGAAGGACTGATGTTGAAGCTGAAACTCCAATACTTTGGCCACCTCATGTGAAGAGTTGACTCATTGGAAAAGACCCTGATGCTGGGAAAGATTGAGGGCAGGAGAAGGGGACGACAGAGGATGAGATGGTTGGATGGCATCATTGACTCAATGGACATGGGTTTGGGTAGACTTCGGGAGTTGGTGATGGATAGGGAGGCCTGGTGTGCTGCGATTCATGGGGTTGCAAAGAGCCAGACATGACTGAGCGACTGAACTGAACTGAAGAAGAAAAATATGTAGATGGACTATATGCTTTATTTTTGAGAACCACAGAAATATTTTAAACTTTAAAATAAATAATAAATTCAGAAGTCCATCTATATATAATCTCTGTATAAAATCACATAAAGGAATATTTATTTTTTACTTATACAAGATATACTGTTTCCTAGTATACTCCCTGTGCAGTGCTGTGCTGAGTTGCTCAGTTGTGTCCAAGACTTTATGACCCCATGGACTGTGGCCCATCAGGCTCCTGTGTCCATGGGGACTCTCCAGGTAAGAATTCTGGAGTAGGCTGCCAGGCCCTCCTCCAGGGAGTATACTCCCTGGAAGTAACAATTATTGTTTTGTATCTTCATATTAAAAGTGACTCTGAGAGAATGGTTAATGAGGAAATAACCAGATATAACTTATTCATCCAATCTTGCTGTTTCAAAATAAGAAAAAGAAGCCTTTCCTCAACAAAATTTTGAAGAACTGACATGTTTTAAATTATATTGTGGGGTGTTATTTCCCCCTTTTTCTATTTCCATGATAGTGGCTGACAGTAAACTACGTACAACTCTTTCAAATCTTAATATGGCTAAATGATTTATTTCTGTAAAGTCCGATTTCACTTTCCTCATAATAAAACATTCAAAGCAAAGCCAGAAAGAGTGTATACACACTGAAACTGGACCCCCACCCCTACCCCAGCCACCTTAGCTGAGTAGCAAAACATAATGGTGAGTTGAATTTTTTTAAGAGAAATCTAAAGATTAAATGAGGATGGTAAAAGTATTGCAGTAATAAATTTTACTAGCAAACAAATAAAACCACATTGTAAAACCTTTCCCAAAAAGATGCGTTAACTGCAGTGCATAATCATATATAAAACCCTAAAATGGAAATTTTTATCCATTAAAGTGTGAACAAGCTAATTCAGAATAAATGGGAGGGCATTTGGAAAGATAAAGTGTTCAGCCAACTCTCTTATTGAACAAAGACCTTATTTTAATCATAAGGTTATTGACTGCAAAGTGTTTCTGCCAAATACAGAACTTTCAAAATGACTCATCCATAAGTCTTACTTTCATAGGGTTTAATGGTCTGTCACAGCCATAGACTGCCTCTCTTGACCAGATTTCTCTTCCCCAGTCTCCTGGGCCATCTACCCTGCTCTCTGGGCTCAGCTTTCTGGGTGACTTTTAAGTAGTCCTTCTTGGCCTTAGTGTTCTTCAACCTTTAACTCCGCCCCTGAGATAGAGGAAGCCACCTATGTGAGAAGGACAGGTGAATTGGGTGGTCTAACCCCTGGCCCTTTGGCTCTGATTGCCAACTAACTGATTTGCACTGCACAGGACTACATACCCAGTACTCCCCATCCTCAAGACTAAAGAAATTGCCCAGAGTCAGCAAGGGCAGACAGCCTTGAATGAATGGCTCAGGGAACCTTACATGTCTGAGGCAAGGTCCTGGAGTGAAACTCCATGAGTCCTCACTCCTGGGGCAAGAGGAAGGTTAGCAGTTATAAGGGGAATTGAAGGCAGCTTGCCTTATCAGTTACCATGGAAACTAGCAGACGGAGCATGTCCATCACCACCCCTTTGGTAAGCTTCCATGGTAGAGATGTTCTGATTCAGGGCTAGAATAATCACTAGCTGGGGCCAGAGAAAATATGTAGGCAAGTCAGTCATGTGAGCTGGGTGTCACTGAAGCAGGCCCAGAGGAGCAGAGGATGTCCAGAGAGCAAGAGAACTGCCATCCTGGGGGAACTGACCATACACCAACCCTTATTTACATACCACTTCCCAAATCTTCCTCTTGATTCTAGATTTGGCTTCATGTTTCCTACCATTTTAGTGTGGTCACCCCAAGGTTGGAAGACACTAAGATGCCTTCAGATTTCTCCCAATCAGGGAGCCCAAGGACTAAGAGGAGGGAGGGAGGCTCAGAGGAGGGCCCCAATTGTGCTTTGAAAAGGAGCTCTAGATTAAAGATGTACAACAACAGGCAATATTTAACTCTTTCTTAAACTGACAACTAACTCTGTGTTTAATCTGCCATAAAATGACAGTGACAGACCTCTATCTAAGTGGAAGAGTCTCCTGCAGTTGCAGAAACAGCTGCTCTATTCTTAACAGGGACAAGAATGTGAATTCAAAAGCTGCATGCATGAATGAGAGATATCTTTAAAAATGACTCCCCTGGGATGCTCAAAACTTGAGAATCTACAATTTTCCTGAAATGTTATCTTCAACACACAGCTGAGACCTCAATGAACAGATTATTTAATTTATGAAATAAGCAGATTAATAAATAGAATTGCAAAGATCTTCTAAATATCATCAGCTGACCCAAAATGCCAGATCCTCAGCTTCTTAAAGCTCCTTGCCAATTCCCTCATATATTCCTTTTATTCATTATTCGTGGTAAGTCCTTTGGATTCTCTAACATGAACATAATAATTGTATCCACTATTCTCACATGAATGATACTAGAGCAATCACCCTTGGATCCTCAGAGAAGCCTTGGTTCTGATCCTCTAATGATTACTGAAGGTGTACTTCTGGCTCACTGTTTTACCTGCAGTCCTTGGGGCACTTCTCTTTATGGATCTTACTATGTATGTTTCTGTGTTAAGGTAGAGGTTTATTCCTGAGTATCTGTTTCACCTTTCTCTTCATATCCTTGAAATACAGAGGGGGAAAAAAAGAGAAGTTGCTATAGCTGTGGAAACCAGATATGTTAACAAATAATCTGAAATATTCCAGGAGAAATTTCATGTCATGCAAAACTGAATGGAGCCCTAACATAAGACAGGGAGTTTGGAGGGTAAAAAAGCTGGGATGTTCCAGTCCCCTTCACTGTATACCTCTTTCCAGTAGTATGGGGGCCTTGCTGGCCACAGAACCAGGAAGTGAGTAGACACTGCTTTATGAAGTCACCAGAGCTAATCCATTTTCACGGCACCAGGCTTCCCTGGTGGCTCAGAGGTTAAAGTGTCTGCCTACGATGTGGGAGGCCTGGGTTCGATCCCTGGGTCAGGAAGATCCCCTGGAGAAGGACATGGCAACCCACTCCAGTCCTCTTGCCTGGAGAATCCCATGGACGGAGGAGCCTGGTGGGCTACAGTCCACGGGGTCGCAAAGAGCCGGACACGACTGAGTGACTTCACTTCACTTCACTTCACCCCATTCTCAATCCCTTTCAGTCCCTCCTGTCCTGTATTCTTTCAAAGGCTTCAATTTTATTTTAATTCATTTATTTTTAACTTTTTATTTTATGCTGGAGTATAGCTGATGAACCATGTTGTGACAATTTCAGGTGAATAGCAAAAGGACTCAGCCATACATATACATGTATCCATTCTCCCCTAAATTCCCCTCCCATCCAGGCTGCCACATAACATTGACCCCATAACATTTCTGTGTGCTATACAGTACCATAGGCTTCAATTTTAGTAAGACATTACACAAAGAGGTGAAATAGGTAGTGACATATTGAATCTGAGATAAAAGTGTCTCAGTCAAAAAGAGCCCTGGCCTGGAAGAGATGCTGTTGGGATAGATTTTATGTATTACTTGTGGAACAAGAAGATCTGAAGGATGCTCAGAACTTCTCAGTTTGAGATAACCAAAACAGAAGAGAAAACTCGAATGTCACAAGATGCACAAGATGGATGATTGTTTGATACTGAACGGTTAGCTATAAGCTTAAGATCTGAGAAGAATTCTAATAACAAAGCAAACAGTGGTACTGCAAGAAGGATTCACTGATCAGCATGGTTCAGTCACAAAATTTGGTCTGGATAATCACATCTCACTCTTGGATAGGGAAACCAATGCAAAAGAGTGTAGCAGAAGATTCTCCAACATAAAATCAGAGGACAACAGCACACAAAAAGCAGAGGAAAAGCACAATAAAAGGGGCTGTCCCCTTAATTAAAGAAGGGGAAAAAGCACCTCCTTAATGTTCTCAATAGAACTTTAGAAAATCTGTCCTCAAAAGCAAGAGATCAATGATAAAATGATCAGGAAACAGACTAGTTGAGACACATGTGCAAGTGATAAAGGAGTTGACTGAATTAACAGAAGACTGAAAGCGATCCAGAATTCTGTTACTATGAATGAATCTTCATTAAAGAGGAAATGCGCAAGGCTTCCTTGGTGGCTCAGTGATAAAGAATCCACCTGCCAATGAAGGAGACACTGGCTCTACCCCTGATCCAGGAAGATCCCACATGACGCAGAGCGGCTGTGCCTACGCTCCACAACTACTGACTGTGCTCTGGAGCCCAGGAATCACAATTGCTGAAGCCCGTGCACCCTAGAGCCCATCAAGACAAGCCACTGCAATGACAAGGCCTTGCAACAGAGCCAGAGAGTAGCCCTCACTCACGGAACCTAGAGAAAGGCCCGCACAGCAGCAAAGAACCAGCACCTAAGACAGCCAAAACTTGAATAGACAGTTAAAATTATTTTCTTAAAAAAGAGGAAATGCACAGAGTATGTGGAAAATATATGGTCACTTACAGTGAAGCCAATGTTAGGTTCATTTCTATAGAGGCCAGAGAAAAAGAACAACAAAATAATGAGTCAGGAAACGAAGACTATGGAAGACACAAAATGGAGAGCCCACACGTGGACACCTACATAAAAAGGGAGGAAGGGGCTCTAAAAATATAAAACTATCCTATTTGTATCTTAAAAGAAATATAGGTTAGTTACAAACTGAAAAAGTCAAGCTGGTCATACACTTCTAGTGGGCTTCATTAAATAGTATTTGACAGTATAACAATGTCTACACAATTTTGTGGGGAAAAGTTTGTGACCCATAAACTCTATATACAAGCAACTGTGGTACATCCACAAAGGCAACAAAAAGATATTCTCAGATACATAAGGGCTCGGGTAATATAATCCTTTTTTTGTTGTTGTTGTTAAAAAAAGAAAATACTTGGGAGGCATATTTAAGCTGAGAGAATACTCAAAAATTTTAAAAATAAAGCACTGACATGAAATAAATGAATGTGATATTAAATCTAAATTTTTAATGTAATTATTAAGATGATTTTTCTCCAAAAAGTTCTTATGAGAAAAGAATCATAGTGTTTTTTAAAAATCATTATTATATTTATTATCCAGATCTAACACTTGAGATATAGTAACACTAACTGGAGTAATGTAACGAAAGGAAAGTAGTAAAAAGCCATTTCTTCATCTTACATAGTGGTTAATCAAAAGCAGCTTTTTCTCCCTGCTGGTAATTAGAGAAATATAGTTTCAGAAGTTTCATTTTGTTTCATTTTAATGTAAAGGTAGTTACTAGTGTTAAAAACACTTGTATACCTTATAAACAACTGAAGGAGAAAAAACAAAAAGAAGAAAGGGAGAAAGGATGTAAGGAAAGAAAAAAGAAACAATCTTTAAAGCAACAGAAAAAAAAACAAAAGAATCATAAAGCATAAAAATGTTCCAACACATGTAAGATATAATTGCCACACAAAATATTAATAGAGAGCTATTTTAAACAAAATATTTAAGATTGGGATAAACCATTTTAGATGTATGCTGCTAATAGAAACACGATTAAAAGGACAAAGAAAGATTAAAAAGAAAAAGATATCCTTCAATATCACACAATCACAATAAAAACAAAGCTGGGGTCACAAAAATAATTTCAGACATAGAAGAATTAGAATTGAACATTCAAATGGAACAAGAAGAATCATAATAGGTGAAATCTGTCATGTAATTATAATAATGACTCAACAATAAAGTTTTATACTTGGAATAACAGTATCTAAGTTTACAAAGGAAAAATGATCACTGTAGTGGGAGACATCTAAATTGAAATAAGCAAATAATTTTAAAAACTTAAAGAAATGGTAATAATCTATCACTTATTAAATGCTTACTATGTGCAAGGCATCATGGTAAATTCCTTACTACACAGCTCATTAGATCTTAACAACTCCATGAGTTAAGTGAAAGTCGCTCAGTCCTGTCAGACTGTCTGTGACCCCATGGACTGTGCCTGCCAGGCTCCATGGGAATTCTCCAGGCAAGAATACTGGAATAGGTAGCCATTCCCTTCTCCAGGGGATCTTCCCAACCCAGGGATGGAAGCCAGGTCTCTCGCATTGCAAGCGGATTCTTTACCACCTGACCCACCAGGGAAGCCACCATAAGGTAGACGCCATAACAACTCCATAAGGTGGGCTTATGCCCTTTCTCACACACTGAGAAACCAAGACCAAGACTTGCATAACTTGCTGAGCTTCATACAATTGGTAATTTCAAAGATACACTACATATGTTTCTTGTTTAGTCAATCAGTAGTGTCTAACTCTTTGACGACCCCATGGACTGTAGCCCGCCAGGCTCCTCTATTCATGGAATTTCCTAAACAAGAATACCGGAGGAGGTTGCCATTTCCTTCTCCAGGGGATTTTCCCGACCAGGGATGGAACTTGCATCTCCTGCACTGGCAGGTGGATTCTATTACCATTTAACAGAAAAGTAGAAAAAAAAAAAAAAAGATTTTTCAAAGTACTACAAAAACATAGAATTCTCCCCAGGGAAAACTGTAATTAAAAACAAGCACCTCCCCGGTGGCTCAGTGGTAAAGAACCCGCCTGCAATGCAGGAGACGTGGCAGGAGCTGCAGTTTCCATTTCCAGGTCAGGAAGATTCTCAGGGTTGGGAAGATCCCCTGGAGAAGGAAATAGCAACCCACTCCAGTATCCTTGCCTGGAAAATCTTATGGACAGCCCATGGTGTCTCAGAAAGTCGAACACAACTTAGTGGCCAAACAGAAAACAAAACAAAACAAATTAAAAAAAAAATACTCAGGAACAAATGAAGACTAGTACAGTTCTTCACTGAAAATAATAAAAGAATATGCAAATAGGCCTTTTGTGTCTCAGATATAGAAGACTTAATTTTTTAAGTGTCAATTCTTCTCTATTTCATGGGTTTAGAGTCATTACAGTTAAAATCTCTATGTCTTTGTTAACTTGCCAAAGTGATTTTAGAATTTAGTTCAAGAAAAATTCTAAGACCTTCTCTAGACTTATGCTGTATGTCTGGTGAGGGCTGAGATGTATTTATCTTGCTGCCTAGCATCCCTAGCCCAGAGGAGGAACTCCATAAATATTTATGGAGTGAAAAATAGCTAAGAACATTTTGAAAATATTCTAATTAATTTTTTTAACTAAATGAAACTAATGTTTCTAACACTCTAACTAGTAAGTGAAAACTTCCTTCAACAAAGGTTAATATCTTTGATATAGAAAAAAATCCAATTTGATAAGATGAATACAAAAAGTCTTTGATAGTTCCAAGGAAACAATTAAAAATAATTTGTTTAGGGAGTATTCATTCAAGGGTTATTAATAATAGTAAAAAAATTTGTCCTTACCTAATGATAATAGAGCAGTAAAATTAATTATATCATGCCCATATAAAGCATAATATACAGCCTTTTAATATACTATTGAATATTTAATGACTTTTTCAGTTTATTCTTCTACAAATGCTTATAATGGAATAGTAAAAGAAAAAGCAAACTATAAGGGTATAAACAAAGGCCTGATTTTACATATATATATATATATATATATATACACACACACACACATACATATAGATGTATATAGAAAGATATGTGAGAAACACTGAAAAAAATATAAGCAAGAAATATATTGAAACGTCAACCATTATTTAACATCAAACATAACCATATATAATGGGTTGTAGAATGCCCATTAAATTTTATTTTATTATTTAGATATTTTTAAATTTTCTATAACAAGTTTACTTAATTCTTAGATGAGGAAAAAATAATCGCTAAAGACTAGTTTATTCAAGATAATAGAGCCAGAATATTAAAAGTGAAAATAAATCTGGCCTTACTTTCTATTTTGGTGTCTCCAAATCTTAGGAGATGTCAATTTCCATATGCTGTCAAATCCTAGGGAAAATCTGATTTTCAATCTGTGGAATCAAAAGATGAACTCTCTCCAAAAGTAATGTTTTCTACAGTCTCTCCTATACTCTTCACCTGAAACTCAAAACATGAAGTTGAAAATATTTGTGTTTTTTAAAAAATGTGAGCAATTTAAGGTAATTTTTTTAAAATAGTTGTTCTCTCAATACTTTTGCTGTAGATATAAGAAAGAAAGTTTTGACTGAGATAAAAAGGAGGGAAAATGTCCAGGAAATACACAGAGACATTAGAAAAAATATAGCAATCAAACAACTTCTAAACAACAGGATAATCAAAACAATAAAAACACTAATTAGCAATACAATGCTTGGAAATGATAGTTTATTTTTAATGCCATTGATGCTCCTTAATAGTTAAAACAAAACAATAACAACAAAGATATCTAAAAATTACAGCAGAGGCTTCTCACTGGAACCCATACCTTGCCAGAGTTGAACTAAAAATCATTTAACTAATTAAATTGAATCACCTTTAGAAAATATCAGTGTGTAAGAAAAGAAACTGACAAAGTAAGTTTCTGCTTTTTCTGGAATTTTTAGCAAGAGAATAAATGACTTGGATTATATATTCTAAACCCTTAGAAGAAAAGGGAACCAGGTGCCATAGTCTCAATAAAGGCACGGTAACCTTTAATAACAATCTGTTCATCTATGTAGAACTATATCCTCCTTTTAACACTGTTGATGAGTTGATGCTGATGAGTTCATTTCAGGAACATAAAACTTAACACATTGTTAGGTGTAAAATAGAAGGATACATCTTAATCATGAGTCTTTCATTTCTAATGAGTGAGAGATGTAGTGGCTTTTGAACAGTTCAGATAAGAAAGCCTGGACCAATGCTTTTAAAGACTGACTTGATACACATTCTCAGGCACAAGAATTGCCCTGGCCACCACCTCAGTGGGTTAATCTACAATGGGATATCTAATTTTCCCTCAGCAGAGCTCTACAGATGCAGAAACTCTTAAACCATTTAAATCCAAGATGAATAACAGCCCTTTAAAAAAAAAAACTAACATACCAAGTTATACAGTGCACTTATCATTAGCCATGATGTGATTTGATGTGATTCTCACAACAGCTCTGCAACACTAGCAGGAGAAGCATTATTCCTATTGTGCAGTTGAGATCACCAGAGCTCAGAGGAATTACCAGTTTATAAGACTATACCGCTCCGACCATGGGTGGGACTAGAACCTGGGCCTTCGGAGGCCTTTTCTAGTATTCTTTTCACTAAATCATGTGGGTTTTCAAGGAAACAAGTTTCCAAATAAGGCCCTTCCTACTCTCCCTTGGGTAACTTTAATAAAGTCAGTGTAAAACAAACAACAAATTGGCTGTTCCCAAGCAGATGGTGCTGCTCAGCTGTGGTTAAGCCAGGAGGCCTCCAACAGGACCAACTTTCACAGACATGACTTACTATTTTCTCATGCTGGTGGAAAGCAGACAACTCACATGCAGAGTCCCTATTCCCACCGCATGGCCACTGTCCTGCTCACTGCCCTTAAGGATCTGGCCAGTTCATGTATAGAAGAGAAGGGTACGGGATACAGCCAGGGACACCACACTGCCACCAAGTCCTACTCCAAAGGCAAACCCGCAAATGCAGACAGCATGGGAAAGGCCACTGACAAACATTCAAAACACGGAATCCTTAACGTTTGTAACCCTTTCATATTCCAGAATGATGCTGGGATCAGGATAAGAGTGACACCTAAAAGGCCAATGTGAAAAGTGATATTTTAGTCTTGTGCATGGTTTTGTTTTCAACTACTATCTACATATATAAAATCATTAAAGTTGTTATTTCCAATATTTATGTTAGAAATATTATATAGACACCATATAAGGGGTGACGGCCGGGAGGAGATACCCTGCGCCCGAGGTCGGAGCAGCGACCAAGAGGAGCCACCCTGTGTCTGAGGCTGGAGTGGCAGCCGAGAGGAGCCACCCGTGTCTGGGGCCAGGGGCAGCACCCGAGGCCAGGGGCGGCACCCGAGGCCAGCGGCGGCAGCAGGAAGGAGCAATCCCATGCCCGAGGCCAGCGGCGGCGGCCAGGAGGAACAACCCCACGTCCAAGGAGTGTGGCTGTGCCGGCGCAGCAGGGCTTAGAGGAGCTATCCCACGTTGAAGGTCAGGAAGGGCGGCGGGAGGACATACCCCTCATCCAAGGTAAGGAGCAGTGGCTGTGCTTTGCTGGAGCAGCCGTGAAGAGATACCCCCAACCCAAGGTAAGAGAAAGCCAAGTAAGATGGTAGGTGTTGCAAGAGGGCATCAGAGGGCAGACACACTGAAACCATACTCACAGAAATCTAGTCAATCTAATCACACTAGGACCACAGCCTTGTCTAACTCAATGAAACTAAGCCATGCCCGCGGGGCAACCCAAGATGGGCGGGTTATGGTGGAGAGGTCTGACAGAATGTGGTCCACTGGAGAAGGGAATGGCAAACCACCTCAGTATTCTTGCCTTGAGAACCCCATGAACAGTATGAAAAGGCAAAATAATAGGATACTGAAAGAGGAACTCCCCAGGTCAGTAGGTGCCCAATATGCTACTGGAGGTCAGTGGAGAAATAACTCCAGAAAGAATAAAGGGATGGAGTCAAAGAAAAAACAACACCCAGCTGTGGATATGACTGGTGATAGAAGCAAGGTCCAATGCTGTAAAGAGCAATACTGCATAGGAACCTGGAATGTCAGGTCCATGAATCAAGGCAAATTGGAAGTGGTCAAACAGGAGATGGCAAGAGTGAACGTCAACATTCTAGGAATCAGTGAACTAAAATGGACTGGAATGGGTGAATTTAACTCAGATGACCATTATATCTACTACTGTGGGCAGGAATCCCTCAAAAGAAATGGAGTAGCCATCATGGTCAACAAAAGAGTCTGAAATGCAGTGCTTGGATGCAATCTCAAAAACGAACAATGATCTCTGTTTGTTTCCAAGGCAAACCATTCAATATCACAGTAATCCAAGTCTATGCCCCAACCAGTAACGCTGAAGAAGCTGAAGTTGAACTGTTCTATGAAGACCTACAAGACCTTTTAGAGCTAACACCCATAAAAGATGTCCTTTTCATTATAGGGGACTGGAATGCAAAAGTAGGAAGTCAAGAAGCACCTGGAGTAACAGGCAAATTTGGCTTTAGAATACGGAATGAGGCAGGGCAAAGACTAATAGAGTTTTGCCAAGAAAATGCACTGGTCGTAGCAAACACCCTCTTCCAACAACACAAGAGAAGAC
The DNA here is from genome assembly GCF_042477335.2 of Ovis canadensis. NCBI lineage: Eukaryota > Metazoa > Chordata > Mammalia > Artiodactyla > Bovidae > Ovis > Ovis canadensis. The sequence continues at coordinate 65,505,757 of NC_091247.1, forward strand.
TCTACACATGGACATCACCAGATGGTCAACACCAGAATCAGATTGATTATATTCCTTGCAGCAAAAGATGGAGAAGCTCTATACAGTCAACAAAAACAAGACCAGGAGCTGACTGTGGCTCAGATCATGAACTCTTTATTACCAAATTCAGGCTGAAATTGAAGAAAGTAGGGAAAACCGCTAGACCATTCAGGTATGACCTCAATCAAATCCCTTATGATTATACAGTGGAAGTGAGAAATAGATTTAAGGGCCAAGATCTGATAGATAGAGTGCCTGATGAACTATGGATGGAGGTTCGTGACAATGTACAGGAGACAGGGATCAAGACCATCCCCAGGGAAAAGAAATGCAATAAAGCAAAATGGCTGTCTGGGGAAGCCTTACAAATAGCTGCGAAAAGAAGAGAAGCGAAAAGCCAAGGAGAAAAGAAAGATATAAGCATCTGAATGCAGAGTTCCAGAGAATAGCAAGAAGAGATAAGAAAGCCTCCTTCAGTGATCAATGCAAAGAAATAGAGGAAAACAACAGAATGGGAAAGACTAGAGATCTCTTCAAGAAAATCAGAGATACCAAGGGAACATTTCATGCAAAGATGGGCTCGATAAAGGACAGAAACAGTATGGCCCTAACCGAAGCAGAAGATATTAAGAAGAGATGGCAAGAATACACAGAAGAACTGTACAAAAAGGATCTTCACGACCTGGGTAATCACAATGGTCTGGTCGCTCACCTAGAGCTGGCATCCTGGAATGTGAAGTCAAGTGGCCCTTAGAAAGCATCACTACGAACAAAGCTAGCGGAGGTGATGGAATTCCAGTTGAGCTATTTCAAATCCTGAAAGATGATGCTGTGAAAGTGCTACACTCAATATGCCAGGAAATTTGGAAAACTCAGCAGTGGCCATAGGACTGGAAAAGGTCAGTTTTCATTCCAATCCCAAAGAAAGGCAATGCCAAAGAATGCTCAAATTACCACACAATTGCACTCATCTCATATGCTAGTAAAGTAATGCTCAAAATTCTTCAAGCCAGGCTTCAGCAATATGTGAACCGTGAACTTCCAGATATTCAAGCTGGTTTTAGAAAAGGCAGAAGAACCAGATCAAATTGCCAGCATCCACTGGATCATGGAAAAAGCAAGAGAGTTCCAGAAAAACATCTATTTCTGCTTTATTCACTATGCCAAAGCCTTTGACTGTGTGGATCACAATAAACTGGAAAATTCTGAAAGAGATGGGCATACCCGACCACCTAAATGCCTCTTGAGAAATTGGTATGCAGGTCAGGAGGCAACAGTTAGAACTGGACATGGAACAACAGACTGGTTCCAAGTAGGAAAAGGAGTACGTCAAGGTTGTATATTGTCACCCTGCTTATTTAACTTCTATGCAGAGTACATCATGAGAAACGCTGGACTGGAAGAAACACAAGCTGGAATCAAGATTGCCAGGAGAAATATCAATAACCTCAGATATGCAGATGACACCACCCTTATGGCAGAAAGTGAAGAGGAACTAAAAAGCCTCTTGATGAAAGTGAAAGAGGAGAGTGAAAAAGTTGGCTTAAAGCTCAACATTCAGAAAATGAAGATCATGGCATCTGGTCCCATCACTTCATGGGAAATAGATGGGGAAACAGTAGAGACAGTGTCAGACTGTATTTTGGGGGGCTCCAAAATCACTGCAGATGGTGATTGCAGCCATTAAATTAAAAGATGCTTACTCCTTGGAAGAAAAGTTATGACCAACCTAGATAACATATTCAAAAGCAGAGACATTACTTTGCTGACTAAGGTCCGTCTAGTCAAGGCTATGGTTTTTCCTGTGGTCATGTGTGGATGTGAGAGTTGGACTGTGAAGAAGGGTGAGCGCAAGAATTGATGCTTTTGAACTGTGGTCTTGGAGGAGACTCTTGAGAGGCCCTTGGACTGCAAGGAGATCCACCAGTCCATTCTGAAGGAGATCGACCCTGGGATTTCTTTGGAAGGAATGATGCTAAAGCTCAAACTCCAGTACTTTGGCCACCTCATGCGAAGAGTTGACTCATTGGAAATGACTTTGATGCTGGGAGGGATTGGGGGCAGGAGTAGAAGGGGACAACAGAGGATGAGATGGCTGGATGGCATCACTGACTCGATGGAAGCGAGTCTGAGTGAACTCCGGGAGCTGGTGATAGACAGGGAGGCCTGGCGTGCTGCGATTCATGGGGTCGCAAAGAGTTGGACACGACTGAGTGACTGAACTGAGCTCAGCTGAACTTTAATAACACTTGCACTTCCTTTATTGTTATAAATTTCACTTTTAACACAAAAGAAAGAGGCAATGGGGGACCAACACCTACTTGTGTGTGGAAAATAGATGTCAGCTTGCCCCACAGTAATAATGGCTAAAAAATTTTGTAAAAATACTGAATTTTTACCTGGAACTTTATGCAAATTCAATACTTAATGTTTTTCCCTAATACTTGGTTTTCTTTTTCTCACTAGAATTAAATTTTTAAAAAAGTGTACTTAGCTTCTTAATCACAAGCACTACATAGACTTCTCCAAATCCCTTTCAATATACCCTTAGACCATGTAAATATTATTGTATTTCCTATAAGATGATAAATCTTGGAAAACACTGGCTTAGAAAATGTCGTCAGTCCTCGTGAAGGTGGAACAATTCATTTGAGGAACCAGGGGGATTTGTGATATTCATTCATTTATTAAATGATTAAATCATATTTATGGAACACCTGTTATGTGACAGGCTAGTTTTAGATGCTCCGATTCAACAAAGAACAAGACAAATGCTTAATCTCATGGAGTTTAAATTCTGAATAAAGGAAATAGGGCAGTGAAACTACATATAAGTAATGAAGGGTAGCTGTTAGTACTAAGATTGAAGATACATTACAGCAGGTTCAGAAGTGAAGGAGTGGCCACCAGAGGTGCTACGTGAGGTGGAATCAACAAGGACAGAGTGAAGGAGCCTGGAAAGGAGTAAGTGTGTGCAGGCAGTGGGAGCAAAATGCTCATTGTCCCTGAATGGAGATTTTCTTGGTTGTTCAAAGAACAGCAAAGAGGCAAGGGTAGCTAGAGTTGAGAGAACAAGGGAGAATGTATAGGGCGTAAAATCAGATTATAGGAGATGCAGACAGTCAGTACCAAAAAAAAAGCTCCCTAAGGAGCAAGCTAAGCCAGATAACTTCCAGCACAGCCCAGGAACTGTAGCAGGGCATGAAATCCCTGCATCCTGCCTTAGACAGCCCTCAGTCTCTTTTCCCAGCATCTCACAATAGGCCCTTCCAAGTCTTTTCATTGTCCATTCAACCACATCCACCTGGGTAACCGCCACACCTTCCATGGCTCCACAGGAACTGGCCTAGGAGAATAATATCTCCACACCTATGGACCCATGGCCATATGAAGCCATTCCATGCTCTGAGCCTGCTCTGCTCCATTCTTTAAAAAAAAAAAATTATTGATGTATTTAATTATTCGGCTGCACCAGGTCATAGTTGTGACATGCAGGATCTTTAATTCTGGCATGCAAACTCTTAGTTGCCGCATGCGGAATCTAGTTCCCTGATCAGATACCAAACCGCACACAACTGCCATTAGGAGTGTAGAATCTTAGCCACTGGACCACCAGGGAAGTCCATACTCTGCTCCATTCCTGTGCATGCTCAACTCTAAAGGCACTAGTGTATTTGCACTTTCCAACCAGGCCCTGCCAAGCCTCTGACACATCAATTCTCTCTGCTGTGATGTCTTCTCTCCACCCACACAAGCCCTGCTTATAGCCATCTGCAGATTCCTACTCATTCCTCAAACCCCTTACATACAACTCCTCTAGGAAGCCTCCACCCACCACTCCTGAAAATTTGGCTCCTCTTACCATAGCATGTACCTACTCACCTACTCTCATTCTGTTCTCTTTATCCAGTTTTTCTAAATGGCCAAGCACGTGCTAAAATCTTGGGTCTAAAGTATGAAGATGAATAAAATACAGTTGTGGTCTGGCAGGATTTGTACTCCAGTCAGAGCCAGATCAAAATAATTTTACATTACGTTATTACTATGTAAAATGCTGTAACATGAAGTGCTCTGGGAAGATACATTTTCTTTTTCTTTTCTGCTGGGGGAGCAGGTTATCAGGAAAAGCAGCAGAGGAGGGACATTTGAGTTGGATCTAGAGGATGAATGGAGATTCTGTGAATGAGAAAGGGCAGAACATGCTCCAGGAGAAAACAGGAAGAGGAAGAGGACAGGGAGGCGACTTGAAAATGCCTGACAACTGCAGGGGAGCATGAGCCGTACAGGATGGCTGAGCTCTGCTGGGGGGTCAGAAAGGCAGGTAGCAAAGTTTTGAAGGGCCAAGAATTATTTACTAGGCTTAAAACCAGGAAGTGACACTAGGAAATGAGGGTTTTAGAAAAAAAGAATTCTGATGGCAATGCATAGGATGAGATGAAACACAGACTCAAAATGTACTGAAATTTAAGCTTGTATTTTGTATTTCATTTTGCCTTGTTTTATTGATCTAGTAGAATCCCAGGGACAGAGGAGCCTCGTGGACTGCCGTCTACGGGGTCGCACAGAGTTGGACACGACTGAAGCAACTTAGCAGCAGCAGCAGCAACAGCAGAATTCTCAAAAGACATAATAGTGTTTCCCTGTTAATAAAAGTCACTCAATATTTGTTAAATGATATGAGTGAATGAATGAATGAAAACACATATCATCTCAGGAGGATGGGGATTTTTTTTTTTTTAATTTGAAGAAATTCTAATCCAGGAGTCAAGTTTTTTGAAACTGTGATTTTGAGGTTATGTTGAAATAATTTATCTCACCTCATTATGGAATCAAGTGCTTCACATGAGTGGTTACTAATTTTTCAAATAGCTTAAGTATTTACTTCCTAGCACCAAAAGTTTGATTTTAAATTCCAATTGTATTCTTTCAAGGCATATTTTTTTTCCTTCCAGTAGAAGCCATAGAATTTATTTATTTATTTTTTTCTTAAAAGACTCAAGCTCATAGAAATCTACTGCAGCGCACTGGAGGTGACATGGTAAAGCACAATTACATCAGATTCTGGAAAAATTCTGGTATTGCCACTTATGAGCTATAGCGGTTTTAATCATTTACAACTTCAGCTTGAATTTTCTCATCCGTAAAATGGGAACACTGATACCTAAACTGGGGAATTAAGTCAGATGCTGTGTGAAAAAGCACCTGACACACAGTAGGTGATTCCAAGGCTCTAATGCAATTATGAATTTTTCACCTTTGTATTTTCCCCAAGTATCAGGCTATCAGCTATCATTTCTGCTGTCATTTGTCTGCATCTAACAAATGCTTCTTTCTTCTGTCCTCCTAATTTTCTTTAGAAAATTAGATAATATATGCCCCTTCATAAGCATGGATAAAACAAAAGTATCTGAATGAAGGAAGGACCAGGAAGATCACAGTATGAGTGAAAATGTTTTATGAAAGCCAACTAGAAAGCTCAGAAGCCTAGCTTGCTTACTTTCCAGTTTCAAATTGTATCCTAAATGATAAATATTAATAACGACAGAAGCCTATTATCCCCACAATACCTGAGATGTGATTATAGAGAAAAGCCACAAAGCGAGATTGTTTGGAGTATATTATCTGTTGATAAAGCTACAAAGGATTTCAGGCAAAAAAACAATAATAATAATTCATTAACAGTTTAAAATGAAAACAAAAAGTTGAGGTGAGGAACACTGACGTGAGAAACCAAAAGGAAGAACAAAGCCCTTAGACAACAATAAAAGACTTCAATCACTGGGTAGGTAAAGGAGAAAGAGAGTTGATTGGAAGTAATTTAGTGACTACTTATGGAATTACAATAAAGGTGACAAAAATCTCAGAATTTGTAAGGCAAATGTAAATATAAATATAAATCAATTACTGGCTTATTATTTCATTAAATTGAAAATGGAAAGGGCCAATTCTTGAGTCACAGCGTTTGCCTCCTGGGGTCCTAGATAGCTTTCCCTGTCAAATTAAAATAAAAAAGATAAATAAACATGAGAAATTAAGAATGTCAAAATGTATGAAGGGAAAAGGAAAGAAAGGGGAAAATGATGTTTCACAATTATTATCCAGGCTAAGAGAAACAAAATTACTTGATCATAAATTCAAGATAATCTGGTTTTCTTTATGAGTTCCCATTTTATTAATGAAAGCAAGGTAACACCTTATTGTACCCGGGTGAATTAAAATGCCTATTTGAAGAAGCAATCCTCCATAGGGGTCTTTAATAGAATCTGTGAATGGTTCTAGAGCCAGATAATTCAGCTGTAAAAAGGCAATATTAATATTAACCTCTCAATGTGCACAGACCTACCTTGAGGGGTATAGGGACAGGAAAATGTTAACAGAATGAACCAGACACATCATTTCTTTTAAAAAAATTCTGAACTCTTTCAGGGGCAAAAATTGGATAAACCTCTTCTACAAAATTGCTTGCAATGTTCACTGTTATCCCTTCATGCCTCTTGCTCCAAACAACACTGACCAGCTATTCTGTGATTACAGGGCTGCTCATATTATTTTCTGACTTTGTATTCAGGGGATATGACTTGTAAGAAGTGTGACAGAAAAGCATTTAATCAAAAGAAACAGAATAGAAAACGAACTTCCAAATGCAGAACAGTCTCAACAGGAGCCATGATAACACATTTCTAAATTAGAGGCAGGTACTCAGTGGGGGCCCCTAGAGATTAT